>NW_022279619.1:0-300000 GCF_009193385.2 Nasonia vitripennis | reverse complement strand
TACGCTAAGTAGATTAGCGAGGTTACGAATACGACCGAAAGCGATTAGCCAGTCAGTCGATATAATTCACACAAACTGGACTCTGCTACGACGCTTGGGGCTGTCGAGGTTTAAGTCTTTATTCGATCTTGTATATTTATAACTTTACGTGAATAAATCGCGAGTTGTACGTCCAATCATAAGAGCTACTCATTTCAATATCCTGCACACGACTGTCATAGCAGCAGCAGCAGAAATCCTGACTCAATATCAAGAACTAAAGTAAGTTAAAGACATTATATACATATACATATATAAGAGGTCTTAACATTGGTTCTGGTACGTAATCAAACGATAAAAAAGAGGGGATTAAATAAACAATAATAGATCAATAATAAATCATTAAAAAATAAATAAATAACAAAAAATCAAATATAACGCCAATTAAAAAAAGTGACAAAAAAACTAATACACATTGAACTTAAAAAAATACAAGAAAAAATGCTTGTGTTTACAAAGTGATAAAACAGCCACGTGGAAAAGTAGTTAACGATTACTGTTAACAAAGTGAATCGTACAGTGAAAATTATACAGTGAAATTAAAGTAGAATAGTTCTCGAAAAATTTATATACTTGTAAAGTATTGAAATTCGAATTTTCATGACAAAACGTCTGTCAATAATAGAAAATTTTCAAGAAGATTAACCGGTCACAAAGTGTTAAAGTAAAAAAAATATACGCTTAATGACGAAGATAAAGTCCGCAGCTACTAAAAAATAAGGAGATTTTTGAAAAATAATTAAAATTTAAGTGCGATGCAAGCAGATTGAAGTCGGCAAGTAAAACACGTGGTGAAACACTATTACAGAGCACTTGTCAAATGTAGAGGTTAAGCACATGTTCTCGTGGTCTAAGGAAAAAGTGGATCCAGAACAAGATTTAGAAGATAAAGAAGCTATATGGAAGAAAAATATTAGAAATCCATTTAGAAAAATATTTTTGAGAAGACTCAAGAAAATAATTGTGTTAAAAAATCAAATATACGAAAATATAAGAGTTAAAGAAGAAGAAGTGGCTAAACAAGCAAAAATTGAAGAGATTATGATACCAGTGTTTGATGGTGTAAATTATACAAGCTGGAAAATAAGACTAATGATCCTATTAGAATACAAAGAGTGTAAAGATCCAGCAATCAGAGAAATAACGGAAGATGAAAAAAAGGACAAGGCCCAATGGAAAAAGATTGACCTCAAAGCAAGAACAATAATAATAAGTTCAATTTCGGATAAACAATTAGAGTATGTTGGTGGATGCACAATGACTCTTGGAATGATACAAAAATTCGATAAGATGTATCTGTCACAGTCTACAACCCTGCAAATAATACGCAGAAGTAAAATTGAGGAAATACAACTGAATAACTATAAATCAGTTAAAGATTTTTTTGTAGAATTCGAAAAAGTTACAAACGATTTTAAAACGGCTGGTGGTAAACTAGAAGATACTGAAGAGTTGAGATATTTAATCAGAGCCTTGCCACCAAGCTACAGCTACATCGGAGATTTAATAGATGTTATCCCAGAGGATCAAAGAACAGTAGACTACGTTAAGTCAAACATCAAGGAGAAAAATATGACTCAACCAGAGTCTGATAATAAAACCAACGTCAGTACCTTTGCGGTACAAACCAAAGGAAAATGCTATACATGTGGCGAAACCGGTCACCACAGTGTCTAATGCACGACGATACAAAGTCAACGAGGTAATCAACGAGGCTACAACAAAGGCTACAACAGAGATTTTAACAGAGGAAACTACCGAGGCCGTCAACGACGTAGAGGACAAGGTCAACCCAGAGGCGAGTCTTCAGGCCAACAACAGGGCGACTACACATCCGAAGCATGGCTGACACTGGTCTGCAATTCAGAGGTAAATCAGGTAACTGCGTTAAATAATAGTAACAAAAATTTAGGACAAATAAATTGGATTCTTGATAGTGCCTGTACAGACCACGTTGTAAACAACGATAAATTCTTTAATAAATTCACATGTTTAAAAGAGCCTATTGAAGTAAAATTACCAGATCGTAAAAATTTGAAAGCCACTAAAATCGGAACTACAAAATTATTTTTCACTTCACTCACTCGAAGTAGAAGTCAAAAATGTTTATTATGTTCAAGGTATTAGACAAAATATATTGAGTTTACATTATTAAAGGCTTCGTAGTTGAAAAAAGTACTGAATCAATGTATGTTAATTCGGTCAAACTGACTGATAAAGAGAAATGGCATAGGGCACTTGGCCATGTAAATTTTTAATATTTATCAAAATTAGTAAATAACAAATTAGTCAAAGGCCTGCCGGAAAAGATTGAAAGTACTGAAATGAAATGTGCAAATTGCATTAAAAGCAAAATGGCCAATGTACCGTTTAAAAATAATAGAACAAAAACTACCGAAATCTTAGAACTCATTCATACTGATTTGAACGACCCACATAACACAACTGGTTATGGTGAAGAAAAATATTTTGTAACATTTCTTGATGATTACAGAATGTACTAGATGTATTATTAATCTCACAGTGTCTTTATTTATCCATCACTCCAACAATAATGTTAACAGTAAACATCAAAATTTAAATGGTAATAATTTAAATATCTATAAAAAACATAATAATTATAATTATCAAAATACTAATACGAGACAAATAAGTTGTGAGTGCTGTAAAATGCGTGGACATAAAATAAACGATTCCAGAAAATTGAAAAACCTAGAAGCTATTTTTCATAATAAAACTGGAATTACCATAAAAGAGTTTGCACGGAATCTGAAATAAGAAACAAATATAAAGAAATGTAATAATCCTATAAATTCTATACAAAAATTATGCAGCATGTGTAACGAGATAGGCCACGTAGAAACAACTTGCAATGAAAATTGGATAAAAAATTACATAATGACATAGCAAAAGAAAATAATATAATGTAATAATATCAAAGTATAATCATGTAATGAAGAAAAATGCCAGAATTCTAAAATAAAAATAAATTATGCAACTGAAAATATTTTGCCAAATTTTATTCAAACTGCAAGTTTTCTATATTTTGCCTTAATAATACAAATATTTAATTGTGACATATTAAGTTTAATAAGGACTACTACTTGTGTAAGATGAAACTCAATTGTTGTGACTATGTTTGAATTAAGCAAAATATAGTATTTTTTATAATTGAAAAATTACTCAAGAATTTTTAGTTATTTAATTTGGGTACACTGTGGTACAGAGCAGGGTAGCGGGATGAGGTAAATTCAAAAACACTATTTTTTTACGTTTGATAATAATATACAGGGGCACGAAGCCTTTATTCACTTTATTTATATCAGGATTATGTCGCAGAATTGATGCAGATCAATACACGAAATTACCAACTCGTAGAAATGACAATATTACAGGCGTTCTGGGAGCAAGAAAATAATAATCTGATGAAATAGTTGCAAAGTGAAAGAAAATAATACAAGCGCGAGAAAATAATGCCAAGGTCGTTGACATACGCACTACGCGGCGCAAAAAAACAAAAAAGGGGGAGAAAGAGGGAGAGTGAAAGGGGGAATATTGATGGCGGTGAGATTAGGAGAGAATAGAGAGAATAGAGTAGATAGAAGAAAAGACAAATAAATTTATAGGAGCATATATGAGAGAGAAAAAGCAAAAAAACTTTAAGGAGATAGAAGGGATGACGAAGAACGCTACAGGTGAGAAGCTGATATGGTGCGGAGACATGAACGCATGACGGGATATGAAGAAGGAGGAAAAGACGATGAAGAAAAAGAAGAGATAAGAGAATCGAAAGATGAAAAGAAAAACAAAGAAGAAGAAGAACTACTTGAATAGATAAGAGAGATGGGCCTAAGTATAATGAAGGGAAATACTGAAGGGGACGAAACAGGAGAATACACGTACATACCAGGTCTCCCTTCGCGGAGAGAACGGAGGCCACCTAACAAATTAGTTTGTTATTGCATCAGTAATTACTATAGTAACAATATTAGAAATAACAATTATTATTTTTACATTTGTTACTACTATAGTGACTACTATAGTCATTTCTTTGTTTAATCTTACTGTTTGGTAAATATTTTAGTAGTAACTATAATAATTACTTTTTTTTGTGAATTTGGTTCATTAGAAAAAAAGTATTTACTTAAGTAATTACTATTTCTAAAAATTACGTCTTATCGATCTATATTCTGTAGTTATTTTGATGGTTTCATATCTCCTACGAAAAAAGCCGCTGCCAATTCATTGGCACGTAGCTTCCTCCAACTAAATTTATAGGTCCAATAAATAAAATATTGTTTTAATATACAGTATATCTGCCTGCTAATGTATGAAGCGGTTTTTAATACCTAATTTAATGTATAAGTTTTGGATGGATCATTGTCCAAAAGATTGCAGACCCCTCTGTTTTTTTATTATAGAATACGAACACTGCCGTCAATTTTTTTAACGAAAATTCACGCATGTTTACATGTGTTCCTAACCAACCTAACCATTAAAACAACAGGCTATTCATTAGATAGGTCGCTCGCGCAATTTTCGAGAAAACGATTTTTACATTTTATCTTTTTACTTGAAAATCGCTTGACGAAATCGTTTAAAATTTTAGCAGCAGATAGCTTTTTCTATGTTGAATTACCAAATAAAATTTTTAAGCATTTGACCACATTGTTTTAGTGATATAAGGAATCAAAAAATTTTCAAAAAAAAGTTAAAACCTCGATATCTTACGAACCATAGGGGTTTGAAAGCTGTGGAATAAACTTAGCCAGGATACATAAAATTTCTACTTTTTCCCAAAATCTCAAGTGCCATAAGGCCTTTTTACGTTCATAATCGAGGCACATAATAACATTTTTTTTTTTTGTGTTTTTGATTTATTACTGGAAAAATAAGTAGTCAAATCACTTCAAATTTTAATAGGATATAGTTTGACACGTGACCCATGGACATAAATTTTTTCGCGAAGTTATGATGTTTAGTTTTAGAGATATAAATTTAAAAAAAAATTTTTTCATTTTTTTTTAATTTATTCACTTTTTCATTTTATCTGCCAAACAAAGCGGTCGATCCCGAGGACCAAACGATGAAAAGAAGGTAATTTTATTCTCTTTCAAATGCATTATAGCTGAATTGTTTGTAACAATGAGATGATTAAAAAAACGCAAAATAGTGTTTTATAAAAACCAAAAAATGGCCATAGAAAAATAGTTGAGAAAATAAGAAATAACTGTTTTTCCCGAATTTAGAATCCAAAAATATATATGCATGTCATATTTTATTGATATTGATGGAGTAGTTCCAGAAACATTACTGTAGACATATACGCACATGCACACACACACACACAACTCCGCTTGACCGGTCCCAAGCCCGGGGCCCCACCACACAAGAGGTGGCGAAGGAGGAGGGGGAGGAGTAGCAACCTCGTTGAAATAACCAACGCTCATCTGGCCCGGATGACAGCACCTTGTTAAAGGGCTCCTTCCTAGGATACAGGATGGGGGAAGAAACCCCGAATATAAATCAATCGGGTCAAGCTTTACAGCCCACTCCCGACGTTGGTTTCGATCAGGTGAAAGCCCCGGTGGCCGACGCAGGCTCCATGGATGTTGGGGGAGCCAATTAACTCAAACAAGACAGGAGTTTATAGAGGTGGGTCACTCGGCCCTCAAAAAAAGGTTAGCCTCAAGTGACGCATCAGGGTGTAATGGGGTCATAAACAGGGGAATGCACGAGGTATGGTCTAAAATTCAGACAGCAGATCGTGCAAAAGAAGAGTTGATGGACAAGATTCAGAACCATCTGGAAAATATAGATGCTGCAGTAGGTCCAGCCAAAAACATTCACAAGAGTGTTAAGGATGACATGAGAAGGGTCATGTCTTTCTGGAAACGGCTCATCAGCGTAAGAGAAGCGTCGAGCAAGACTAAGTCTAGCTTTGGACTGATGATGTCAAATAGCTCACGGATCTCGCTGATCTCAGAAGAAAAACGGGAGGTAAAAACACCAAGGAAGAGGAAGGAACGGTCTCCTACACAGAATGAGACCAATAAGAAAAGAAAAGAAGAGGACAAGATGCCAAAGCATAGTTAGACACCCCAGGTAAGATCCTGAAACGCATAATCTGCGTCAGAATGGATCATTTTATAGAAGGAAAAGGTGGATTAGCGGAACACCCGTATGGCTTTAGGAAGAATTATTCAACTCTGGACGCAGTTGCACTGTGCACAGACGAAGTGACCTAAGAGTGGCGTTCGCTTACCGTACAGTTTCGGACGATGCGGTGTGCATTATTGCTGGTATGCCGCCGATTGACCTATTGGCGATAGAAAATAAGGAAGTATTCCAAACTAAAAGAAGAACAAGTGACAAAATTCAGAAGGAGATCTGGGATGCAGTAAGAAAGAAGACAATGGCCAAATGGCAAAGAAGATGGGATGTTAGTGACAAAGGGCGATGGACACATCGCCTTATACCAAAAATGGAAGATTGGACTGGAAGGGAACATGGGAAGTCTACTACTACGTCACACGGTTTCTTAAATTAGACGATTTAAATTAGACGACAGTATGAACTGCCCAGCTTGCTTGGACGCTAATGAAGATGCGGAGCATGTTCTATGTGACTGTTCGCGATACCAAATGGAGCGAGATGAACTCGAGTGTTATCTTCAGACCAGAGTGACACCTGAGTCAATGGTGACAACTATGTTGACGTCGGATGATGGTTGGAACGCAGTAAACAACTACGTAAGGACCATCCTCAAGAAGGTTAGAAATGACGAAGAGAAAAGAAGGCAAAGACAAGACGAAACAGCGAAATAAAAATGTAGCTAGACGAAGGTCACTGAGCCGTGTCGGGGTTGAGGCTGTCCAGAGGATGGCTGGACGATGCTGCACGAAGCAGACGACCGGACGATGCGGAAAGAAGCAGACGCCCGTACGACGCAGAAAGAAGAAGACGTGATGACGAGCACATAAATTAGAAGAGGGCGTAAAAGCCTTTGGCCCCCCGCGAAGCACTACTCGACGGTCGTACCGCGGGAAATAAGGGCACAGAAGATCCGAGGGTCCACACACACACACACGCATCCATACGGATATTTGCTAAAAACACTTGATTTGAACTTCGAACACACCAAAAACTATTTTCTAGAAGTTTTGACGGAACTTAAAATTTTACTATTACAAAGCTTCCTCCAGAAGAAAGCAAAACAACATATTGTTTGACTACCTATTAACCTAAACATCGCGACCGAGAGTGACTAGTCGTTTAGTTGCGAATATGCCGAAAAAAGAAAAAACAATTCAGAGAAATTTGACCAAAAGTCATAAAGCTAGGCTCATTAAACTGATAAGAGCCTATGCTATAGTCAATAATAAAAGCAAAAGTAAAGCCTGTGTGGATGCTAAATAAGAGGCATGGACTGAGATTTCTGAAAAATTTCATGCAAATTCGACTGAAGAGTACCAAGTAAGTAAAACCCAAGTTTCATTTATATAGAAAATATAAAATTATCTGTTCTAAACTTCATTTTTCTATGCACTAATCTTCACTCTGTAAGAACTCTGTAAGAGTTTTGGCGTGCAATTTTTGGAAATTGATAAGACTCATTTCATTACACATAGGAAATTGTTTTCCGACGATGGCATATCTCTCTAATTCAGGAATGCTTGGTCTGGCACGAATTTAGTGGTGCAACGCTTTACTAGGGCGTATTATAATATTTTGATTTCTAGTCAAAATCAGTACTACCGAAATTTTTAGTATGTATTGTTGACATACCAAATGGCATAAAAAAGTTGGTCTGACAAATTGTAACAGGTTCTAAATGGGTCTGGCAGTCGGAAAACCTTGTCGGAAAAATGAAGTAGTTTGACTAAAATCATCCTTATTGAAACTTTTTTTGTATACAATATATTATATTTAATAAGTTCGAGTAGTGATAAATCAGTCTGGTAGCCGTTTAAAAAAGCAAACACATGCGCGTCGTGCCGTGCGCCGCTTAGCTCTGCCGGCTTATCACGCCCTAACTGGGTGTGATTATAATCCTGTTTTTTATCGGAAGGGACAAAACCGTCTCTTTGGTATACTTCGACGTTCTGAACAATATATCAAAGCGTGCGCCAAAATAGGCAATTATCCAAACTGCGATGAATCAACGATGTTAATTTTGGAGGAATTCGTATGCCGGATGTATGGATCAAAACAAATAAAGTTGACCAATGAAATGCGATTGGCATTATTCTCTAAAACGTACAAGTTCATGGATAAGTATAAATTATTTCATGTAAACGCGAAGAACTTTGATGCAATTTCATGTCTACCGATACAAACACATGTTGGTAGCGGTACTCTCTACAGCTACTGTTTTACTATAAAAAGGTATCTTTTTACTTTATTAAGGTTGTCGAAGTCCGGATCAAACATTCATATTTTCATATATATATGTATATATGAAAATATGAATGTTTGATCCGGGATTGAAGGAATATATATATATATATATATATATATATATATATATATATATATATATATATATATATATATATATATATATATTCCTTCTAAATATATTTCCAAATATAAATGATGAATAATACAGTATACTTAAATGTTTCTCTACCCATGCAATGAATTTTGCTGGAGAGGAGATCGACTTCATCGCTTTTATAGCGTTTTGGTCTATAGTTTGGATTATTCTATCTCAGCAGATAGAAAAGTATTTTAATGTGATTATAAGAAAAAATTCTTATTTTATTATTCACAATATGAGCATTTATGAATATTTATGATTATTGAATTTTGTATATAAAAAGAAATGTCCAATCTAAATAAGAATTCTAGGTTTCATATTAACATAAATTTGCTAACTCCATCAGGTAAAATGTATATAGTATATTTAAAAAAATTAATTATAATGAAATAACATTAGAAAATTCAATATCCTTAAATGTAATAAGTAGAATTTCGCACACTAAATTTATTTTTAATAAAGAATTCTAATCCTCTATTTAAAAAGGGGAAGGACAAAAGCTTGTAAGAAAACCTTTTTTTATTTTTATTATTTTTATTTTTCCTTCAGGCATAATATAAAAAAGTATAACTTGTATTCTCTTTAAATAGTAATTAAAAATCTGTTACGTTCTATACATTTAGTCGTCTTCATTTTGAGTGAAAAGAAAAACAAAATTGTTGAGGAATGTTAGTATTAAGATAACGATCAACGTATAATTTAACTTGTATTAAAAATAACTGATAATTTTAATTTATGTTATGTAGGAGTTATTCATAAGAATATTAGATATAATATTATTTATGTAAATAAAATTTTAGAGTTGTAACGGTTGCTTTTGTATGCATCGTTATCTATTATTCTATTCGGATGTTAAATAAAGGGAAATTATACTCGCGAACTATACAAGCTTGTACCCGGCTAGTACAGCTTCTGCGCGTACGAACGTACGCGCCCGCGGAGGCGGCAGGATTCGGGTAAATGAACAACAGGTAGTTAAAATGAAAGAATAGTCTATATTATCAAATATTGTTACAAGATTGTCCGATGGACAAGCTACCGGAACGTGCGAGCTGCACGTCGAGAAAGAGAGGAGGAGTATTGTCGCCCGAATAGCGGAGAGAGAGAGTGCTGGTACTTACTCGTCGTTGGACGTCTCGAGTCCAGGTACAATGGTCTGCGCAATATTCGGCCGGTCTCGCTCCACCAGGATGTGAACCTCGCAGGTACAACACCGGAGTAACACGCACGCACGGAGAAAACGTACACGGAACGTACGAAATAATACAGTATCAAGCGTACAGAAATCGTGGCTGCGTTATCGAGTCTAAGTTCTCCTAAGCGGTTTTCGTAGGCAAGCGCACGCGTCGATCAGCGAAATACGACTGTGTCGAGTCGTCCGCTCGTTCTCTCGCGGTTGCCGAATTAAGTCGCGGCAACCCTGTTACCAGCTCTCTCTCTCTCTCGCTCTCCTGCGCCTACCTTTTTCCACATCCGTTTCTTAACAGTTGCAATATGCAAAAACTGCCAGTCAGATCTTAATCGGCCTTGCGGCTATCGTTTTGTATTGCGGTCAAGTACTTTTCTCTGAATGTATGACGTGATTGGGTTATTTTTGATTTTAAAATAAATAATTTAAAATTACCTTTTTTTTACCTACTTTTTTGCACTTTCGAGCATTTTGCAGCAAACATTTCAGATATATCATTCCTGAGTGATTCCAATAGTTAACTAAGTTACGTTGCGGTAGAGATAGATAGATAGTACATTACGATACTAGTGAAAT
This sequence comes from Nasonia vitripennis, assembly GCF_009193385.2. Taxonomy (NCBI): domain Eukaryota; kingdom Metazoa; phylum Arthropoda; class Insecta; order Hymenoptera; family Pteromalidae; genus Nasonia; species Nasonia vitripennis. Next base: position 289,654 of record NW_022279619.1, on the reverse strand, counting down.
AAGTTGTTCTTTACGACACGGCGTGTATAAGCACCCGAGCGCAGCGAGTGAGCATTGAAAATCACCATTCGTTTATTTTATTAGGCTAAATGGTTTACAACGGAGCGTCGACTGATATCTGGCGGTGAACTTGCATTTGTGCGATACACTTTAACGAAAGTAATTTCTCGACGGTTAAGCCCAATGACTTTGGAACTAGGAACTAGCGGACTAGGAAATCCGAAAACAGATACTCACTCTCTACCTCAACTTTTCTCGTGCTGGTGGGGTCTCGTGCTCTGAAAATTCCGTCGCGAACGATAAAAAATCTACCAGAATTTTCGGCACTACCAGGGGGTCTGCTTCAGGCTACGTTTCAAAACATAATAAATGCCTTTTCTCGGCGAAACAGCAATATTCTCACTCAAAGCCTTTCTCACTCTCTCAAACCCTGCTCTCTCGCTCTCATGGTCTTGCTCCTCCTCGATCTCATGCCCAAGTGCCCGATTCTTTTCGTCAATTTGCGACTCTGAGCCTCTCATACGCACGCATGCGCATTACATACTTCTCTCCTTCACTTGCACGTTATAGGGCTTCTGAATAAACATTACACTTTTTACAACGGTCTCGTGAGTCCTAATCACACTGTCGCGCTCTCTCTCTCTCTCTCTCTCTCTCTCTCTCTCTCTCTCACTCTGCACACTTTACATAATTTTTAGTACAGTTTTTTATCGACAATTAAGTCACTCACACCGCGTCACACATATGCGCGCGCATAGCATGTATCTTCGTTCGTTCTCGCGGGTAGCTTGCCCCTTCTAGCTGTTCGTTCTTCTTCGAGCTCCAGCGATTCTGGCGGGTATCGGCACTTGTTGCTGTATGCGTCGGCAAAGTTATAGTAGGGCGATTGGCGATGATGCGGTGCAGCATAGCACGTCACTGGGCTGCTACTCTGTATCTCTCTCTTTCTCCTTGTTGTTCGCGTTGTACATCAATGATATTGGCTTTTGCCTAAATTCAGATGTGTGCCATCTAATCTACGCGGATAACCTGCAGATCTACAGCCAATGCCACCTCGAGGAGCTTGATTCCTGCTCTGTCAGGATGAGTGCTAACGCCGAGAGGATAATGGGCTGGGCTGCATCAAATAGTATTAAACTTAATGTCCTTAAGACTAAGGCAATCGTCCTGGACTCTCCCTACTATATAAATGCTCTACCTACTACTGCTAACACCTGTATAAATATGGGGGAGCCCGGGTCGACTACGAATCATCGGTGCGCAATCTGGGTTTGGTGCTAGACTCCAAACTCACGTCGAAAGAGCACGTTACCCAAGTTTGTAAACGTGCTCACTCTTTAATGTACCGTCTCTATTTTTTTAGGAAGAGCACTAACCTCAGGTTGCTCCAACACTTGGTGCAAGCACTCCTATTTCCCATCATTGATTACTGTTCACTGGCTTACTGTGACCTGACACAGGAACTTGACTTGAGGCTGCAGAGGCTTGTCAACACGGGGATCCGTTATATCTACGGTGTAAGGAGGGACGAGCACATCTCCCCTTATAGGCGTGAGTTGCAATGACTTACCACCGCCGGACGTAGGGAATACTTCATGGCCTGTTTTCTAAGAAAAATGTTCAACACCTCCGTACCTATCTACCTATTATCCTATTTTGATTTTCACGTCGCGCTCAGGCCTGTAAGGGGTGAGGTGACCCCCCTGGACATCCCGTCCTTCAGAACGGAGACGCTGAGGAACTCATTTTTCATCAGTGCTTCCTGCCTCTGGAATAGCCTACCATCTCACCTTCGCAACACACTGTCCATATCACACTTTAAACAAACAGCTAAATCATACTTCTTTAAATTTGGAAAACACGCAAACATGACACAAACATACACACCCATCCATCTCATTTCACCTCATTCCATTTACTCTTCACACTATCACTTCTTACACAACAATTGTTGATCTTATCTGTATTTTACTATATTTAAATATGTACAACATAATGTACAACAATAAAAACATATAAATCTAAAATCTAAATCTAAATCTAATCTCTCTGTTAAGCATGGACGGTGGCTACTCGACTGCTATTCTACTTCTCTCTATCTAAAACGCAGTACCACTAATATAAGTATGGTCTCGCGATGATGCAGTTCTGACAGACAGTAGCTTGAGCGAGAGAAAGAGATTCCTATTTCGACAGTTGCCCCGTCGCAAGTTTAGCAAATACTTGTAGCAACAATTCCCCAGGTCCATTTCATACTATAGGCCAGGAGAATTATGACGTAATCTTTTAAATATTTTATAGCACTGCGTGGAATAAATCCTCACTTATGTTACGCTTATCCGTGGAATAAGTGCCCTATTTTGTGCCGTGATAATCGCACTCGCTACGCTCGTGCGCTAACTTCATGCTGCATAAAAGGGCTTATTCCACGGATAAGCGTGACAGAGGATTTATTCTAGTTAGTGATATAAAATAAATATTAAATGTACACGACTACTAAAGTCTCATTTCATATAACTAAAACTCAATTCGCAAAGGTATAAAGCGACTTTTGACTTTCGGTACCTATTGACTATTCGGTACCCATTGTTAGAGCAATGTATTTGCAACTGTACTTCATAGAAATTCCTTAAAGTTAATTTTTTTGGATAGAATGTACATGCTAGAGAATTATTTATGTTTCAATTTTCATTGTTACGAACCTTGTTTTTTCATTCCAGCTTTAAAACACTTTCTTAGTCGGCAATGCCGACATTGATTTCTCTTGTCTTTATTTACAACACATTTTCTTCCGTACCTGAAGATAAATAAATAAATTAATAATTCTGAAGTTGAATTGGAGGGGATTATGGACATGGCCGTGGTGAGTGGACGTATGTTTTTGAGTGAATGGTGTGAAGGCGATTAACAACGGATAGATTGAGGACAAAATAAAGGAAAGCGATAGAAAGGTAAAAGGAAGGAAGCTGAACAAAAGGAATAATAAAGATAAGTAAGTTAATAATAAGGAGAGAAAGGAAAGAATGAAATAAAAACGAGTAATACTTGAGGTTAGAGAAAGAGAGAGAGAGAGAGAGAGAGAGAGAGAGAGAGAGAGAGCGAGAGAGAGAGAGATTAGATTAGATTAGATTAGATTTATTTGCTGTACAATGTGTTGTACAATACTTGTATATATCGATACATAATTTAAAGTTTAATTGGATTGAGGATATGTGTGTAGGTGTGCTTGAAGGTGTGTGTGTATGTGTGTGTGTGTGTGTGTGTGTGTGTTTGTAGTTTTGTTTAATGATGGTGATGTATGAGACTGTATGAGAGGTAAGTGCTTGGTTTGCTATGAGGATGATTACGAATTACGAATTTTCAAGGCTAAAAAAGTATTTTTTAGCCTCGCTTTTGAAATGATTGATGGGTATGATGTCTCGTAATCGTGAGGGTAATGAATTCCAAACGTATGCGGCGATTATGTGAAATGAATTCCTCAGCGCCTCCGACGAGAAAGGAGGTATGTCTAGCGGTATCGTTTCACCCCTCACAGGACGGAGTGCGACGTGGAAGTCAAAGTAGGCAATTAAATAAGATGGTTTAGCATTGTTAAAGAGCTTTCGCAAGAAGCAGGCCGCAAAGTACTTCCTACGTCCGGCAGTGGTGAGCCATTGCAGCTCGCGCCTGTAAGGCGAGATGTGCTCGCCCCTCTTAAGACCATAGATGTAACGTATACCTGTGTTAACCAGTCTTAGTAGTTTAATGTCGAGTTCTTGTGTCAAGTTGCAGTAAACCAGTGAGCAGTAGTCTATGATCGGGAATAGTAGGGCCTGGACGAGGTGTTTACGCAGACCGAGGTTCGTGCTTTTCCTGAAAAAGTATAGCCTATACATAAGAGAGTGAGCACGCCTACACATTTGTGTTACGTGTTCTTTCCAGGTTAGTTTGGAGTCAAGCACGACTCCCAGGCTGCGCACAGAAGATTCAAAATCAACCCGGGCTCCCCCTATATTGATGTACGTGTTAGCCATTGTAGGTAGAGCATTGATATAGTAGGGCGAGCCCAGGACGATCGCCTTAGTTTTGAGGACATTGAGTTTTAGGTTGTTATGCCCAGCCCAGCACCTTATCCTCTCGGCATTAGCTCTCATTCTGTCGGAACAGGAGTCAAGATCCTCGAGGTGGCACTGGGTGTAGATCTGCAGGTCATCCGCATAGATCAGATGTGCAATATCCACGTCCAGACAGAGGCTTATGTCATTGACGTACAGTGCAAAAAGTAGAGGGCCCAGTACGGATCCTTGTGGGACTCCCGTATTGAGCGGAAGGTAAGAGGATAGTTGATTGTCGTCACCAATGACGGCCTGCCGTCTGCCCGTGTGATAAGATGCAATCCATCGGATGACCTGCTTAGAAAAGCCGAAAGAGGTTAGCTTTCTAAGGAGCTTGGCGTGACACACATTGTAAAACGCCTTGCTAAAATCAAAAAGAAGAAGAAGTGTGACCTTCTTTTTGTCTATTCCAAGCCTGACATCATCAGTCAGCTTTATTAAGCCGGACTGTGTGCTGTGACCGGTACGAAAACCTGTCTGTAGGTCATCAAGGAAGAGCCTAGTTTCCAGGTAATGAGAAAGCTGCCTATGTACCAGCCACTCCAGCGCCTTGGATAGAAAACATAAGAGTGAGATCGGACGATAGTCAGTAGTGGATTTTGGAGAACTGACTTTGTTGAGTGCACGTACCAGTGACCTTTTCCAGTCCGAGGGGAAGCATGACTCGCTCAAGGACAGGTTAAAGATACGACATAATATGGGCGCCAGTACTGGCATGGCCTTGGAGACAACAACCTGTGGGATGCCATCAGTTCCCCTGGCCTGAGAGGTGAAATGCTGAACTGCGGCCAACACGTCCGATTCCGTAATCTCACTGAAGCTGAAGTGGACAGGATATTCCAGACTATCAAGTGATTGCAGTTGTTCGTCGACAGAAGGGGCGAGTGGATCATTGGATATCCCGCTGAAGTATCTGTTAAGATCATCTGTTGAGAAGCGAGATGGAGTGGTTTCCGTGGAGGTGGTGATTCCAAGTTTCTCGAGTTCTCTCCAGATTTCTCCTACATCTGTTATGTTTGATAGTCGTGAGTGATAGTAGTTCAGTTTGGCTTCCTCGACCTGCTTATGTGCGTTATTTACTGCTTGTGTATAAAGAAGTTGATCTCGAGGATGACGTGTCCTGCGAAATATCATGTATAGTCTGTCCCGCTCAGTCACAAGGTCTCGAAGAGCCGAGGTGAACCACGGGTGTCGTGTGGGTCCTGGCGTTACAGTCCGTAATGGGGCGAGCTGATTGATGGCGTTTGTTAGGTTGGTGTTGAGAGTGTTGATGCATGCGTCAAGGGATGATGTGTCGATTGTAGACCAGTCACATGTGTTGAGGTAGTTGTTTAGTTTTTCAGCACTGATGCCTTTGTAATTTCTATAGGAGTATGTTCTAGGTGCTTGTCGTGGAATTTGCACGTCGAGTGTAGCCGTAATGAGGTCATGTCCGTTTATGAATGGTGAGTCAGTCTTCCAGTGTGAAATTAGGCAATCCTGTTCGTCGACCAGGCAGAGGTCGAGCCATGTGTCAGAGTTTTGCTTGTGGTGCGTAGCACCATAGGGCACCGGTTTGAGGGAGTTCTCTTCTATGAGGGCCTTGATGAACTTGGCATCTTCTGAGGAGGAGAGTTGATCTGCGTTAAAATCTCCCATTATAACTTTCGTGGAGTAGTTGTGCATGTGACTATTCAGCTGTTCAATGAAATTGTTTCCTTGTAAGAAGGGCGCGTGTGGTGGCCGATACACAACCGCCACGAAAATAGGTGGGACTCCCTTCGCAGTGATCTCACAGAAGAGATACTCCGGGTAGCCTGGCTTTCCCGTCCAGATCCCGTCGGATGAAGATATTATTGTAGCAGTCAGCGTGTTGTGGATGTAGAGGGCCACTCCTGCACCGTTTCTGTTTCTGTCTCGTCTGTGTAGCGTATAGTTAGTCAGTGTGGGAATCGAGGTTACTTTATCATTGAGCCAGGTTTCTGTTACAGCTATTACGTGAAAAGTGGGACGAGTAGACAAAAAGAGTCTTATCATTTCAATGTGCCCCGTGAGAGAGTTCGCATTGAAGTGACAGACCCGCAGTCCTTCTGACAGAGTTACCTTGGAGTGTGAAGATTTCGCGATCGATGAAGTTGATGATGGTGGTTTGGGTGGAATGAGGTGTATGTATTTTAGTTGATGTTGTTGTTGTTGCTGTTGTTTGGTGGTGTCTGAGATAAAAAATTATCTAGGTGTTCCTCGGTTTCGATGACGACGAGAGAGAGAGAGAGAGAGAGAGAGTCCCTAGGGAAACCACATGAGGAAGAGGAGGAATGAAGCGGAACAGCGGAATGGTATACTCCCAAAAAAGAAAGGAACACAGATAGTAAATCTACAGGGAGAAATAAAAAGGAGGGCAGAAAGGGAAGGGGAAAAGGGAGAAAACCACAACTAGATAAGAAATCACAATGTGTAATTAACCTAATAGAAGGAGGACTGATTCTAAAAAGGAAAAAAAATGAAGCAAAGGAAACAGAAAAAAAATTGAAAAAATGAAAGGTGAGGACACACCGAAAAAAATTTAAAATAGATAGAGGGGGAAGAAGAGGAAAAACGCAAACAAGAAGAAAATAAACAGATTTTTAATAAAAGCAAGCTAATTGTAAGAACTCCACCAAGCACAGCAGGCACACGTAAAGCAGCTAAAGAGAGAGAAGAGAATCTGGAGAAAGAAGACAATAAGGAAGAGGAGAGAACTGAAAAGATAGAAGAAGAGCAAGAGATGGAAAAGAAACTGAAAGAGATCCTTGAGAAAATGAACAAGGACGGTAAAGCAAGAGAAAGAGCAACAGAACAGAACAGAGGCCAAACTAAGAGAAGAAAGATGGAAGGATGGAAAAAGAAAGAGATAAGGAGATAAGGAAGATAGCAGAAGAAATAAAGAAAAACAAGGAGGAGGAGGAGGAACCAGGAAAAAGATAAAAGAGGAATTAGAGCAGCTGAAGGCAAAGCAAGAACAAGCCGGAGCAGGAGGAACAGAAACCACAGGAGAATGGATAAAGAAAATAAAAGATATAGAAGAGGCAGTCAAAGCGATGAAAGAGCAGGAAGGGGTAAAAGATAAAAACAACAACGATCATTCAGAAAACAAGGTAGGGATAGAAGAAGAGAGAAGATGGAAACAAGTGGACTAGATATCGGAAAAAGATGAAAGAGAGAAAATAAGGAATAATATAGGCATAAGCGGACTGGAAACAGAAAATCGAGTGAAGGCAGAAGAAGTACAAGTCTGAATAAAAGAAAAACTCGGAACGGAGGTGGAGATGAGGAAGTGCTGGATCACCTGAGGTAAATAACCCCAAGATTGGAGCAAAATTGGGAAACAAAGAAGAGAAAGAGAAAGTAATGGAGAATAAGAGAAAACAAGAAGAAGGAATATACATAGACCACGACTCAACATGAAAAGAAAGAAGAAACAAAGAGATCGTGATAAATAAAAGCAGAGAAGTGGTAAAAAAATGAGAAAAGGCAAAGATAGGATATAATAAATTTAAGATAGGAAACATAGAATGGTTCTGGAACGAGAGAAATGAACAATGGTTTCGAAAAGAAAATGGAAAAACAGAGAGGGAAGGAGGAAGGAAGAAGGAATAAGAGAGGGAAGGAGACAGAAATAAAGGTAATCTGGTGGAATATAGCAGGGATAGGGAAAATTAAAGAAAAATACTGGGAATACGTCAAGGAATTCGACATTATAGGATTAACAGAAACATGGATAGAGGAGAAAAACAGCAAAATATGGGAAAACAGACTAAAAGGATACGAAATCAGGACGGCAAAGAGGTCCCACCAAAAAGGGAGAGCAAGAGGAGGGGTAGTAATGGCAATAAAAAACACAAACAAAGATACAGAGTTAAGCTGTTATCATCTCATTCGTGGGGAGAAGAACTCACGAATGTGATGATAACAGCAAAAATCGGAAAAGGAAAGGAAAAAGTAAGAGTGGGAGTACTATATATGAGAGAGGAAATAGGAAAAAATTGGGAGGAGATAGAAAAGATATGCGAGGAAGAAAAAGAAGGAAAGATAATAATAGGAGGAGACTTCAACGCAAGAACAGCCGAAAAAGGAGGAAGAAACCTCACAACAGAAGACAAAGAGGAAAGCAGGAAATCGAAAGATAAATACATAAACGAAGAAGGAAAATACATGATCGAGAAACTAGAGGAAATAGGAATGCATATAATAAACGGAGATATAGAAGGAGATTGGGAGGGAGAATGGACATACCTAGGAGGAAATGTTTGCTCTACGATAGACTACATAATAACAAACGAGGAAGGAAGAGAAACGATAGGAAGAATGCTAATAGGAGGAAAACGGAAGTCGGATCATTTTCCGATAGAACTGAGAATGAAAATGATGAAAAAGATAGAAACGGAGGAAGAAGAACTCATAACGGACTGGACAGAAAAAGGAATAGAAGAATATAGAGATTGGAGGGAGCTGAAAGAAATAGTCAAAAACGCGGTAACGAAAAGAAAAAAGAAAAGTAAGAGGATAGGCGAAGGATGGTGGGATAAGGAATGCAACGCAGCAAAAATCAAAGTAAAAGAGGCACTAAGGAATTGGAGAGAGGGGAGAGAAGACAAAAATAATAGAACGCAGCAAATATAGACAACTAACTAACTAACTAACTAACGAACACGGGGCTAATCGCGCCGATATATAAAAAAGGAGATAAAGATGAAGCAGGAAACTATAGGGAGATAACGCTGATGGAAACGGGATATAAAATATATGAAAATATAATTGAAAAAAAAACTGAGAGCTGAACTGGAAGAGAAGGTTCTAGATGACACACATATGGGATATATATAGTAAAAGCCATACTAGAGAAAGAAATAAAAAAAGAAAAAGGAAAGGTGTTTTTATTCTTCGCTGATATGAGAGCGGCGTTTGACAAAATAAAAAGAGAGGAGATATGGAAAATTATGGAAAAGAAAAAAGTAAAAGACAAGTACATAAGGAAAATAAAAGAAATATACAAAGATACATACAGCAGAGTTAGAATTGGTAAAAAAAGGACAGGAAAGTTCAAAACGGAAAAAGGTGTGAGACAAGGGTGCACACTCAGTCCGGCGCTATTCAATATCGCATTTGCAGACTTAGAACAGGAAATGAAGATAGTACAGGAAGGAGGGCTGATATTAGGCAACAAGAAAGTATACTCAATAGGATACGCAGATGACATAGTGTTAATGGCAAATAACGAAGAAGGAATAAGGAAAATGCTGAAGAGATTTAAGAAGTACATAAATAAGAAAGGATTGGAAATAAACGTAGAAAAGTCGAAGATAATGAGATGCAGAAAAAGGGGAGGCAGGAAGGGAAAGGTAACATTCGAATGGGATGGGAAAGAAATCGAGGAAGTTAAAAGTTTCACATACCTGGGGTATGAGCTGAAATGTAACAACAAAGAAGAGGAACAGATAAAGAAAGTAAGAGGGAAGGCAAACGCAGCACTAGGGAAAATATGGAGTATAGGTGAAAAGCTGTTCAAAGAAAACTGGCACCTGAGGATGAAGCTCTTCGACTGCCTGGTAAAATCGCTGATACTGTATGGAGCTAAAATCTGGGGGTGGAAAGAATATAAAAAAATTGAGAGGATTCAAGACAAGTACATGAAATGGGTATTAAAAGCAGATAGGAACACCCCAAGACACGTTTTAATGTTAGAAACAAGAAGAGACGGAATCGTGGTTAAGGCAGGGAAAAGAGCGCTAAAATATGAAGAAAAACTAAGGACAGCAGAGGAAGGAACGCTTTTAAAAGAATGTTGGAAGGAGCTACAGAAGGAGGCGAGAGGACAGCAGAGAGTAAGAGAAGACGCGAATTTTAGGAAAAAATATCTGGAAGGTAGAGGAATCTCACTCCAAGGATATATGGAAAAGATGGAAGAAGGACCAGTATGGCCCGATTTAGAACAGATAAGCAAAGATATAGAGAGACAGCAGTGGAATGAAAAAATGGAAAAATCAGAATACGCAAAATAAATAAAGGAAGTAATAGAGAGCTATGGAGAAACACCAGAGTACCTCAAAAAAGGAGGAAAAAAAGAAACAAAGAACTAGAGACGCAGGCAAGATTTAGACTGGAGAATGAAACGAGAGCAAATAAATACTGGACAGAAGAAGAAAACAGAAAATGCAGAATATGTAGAGAAAAAATGGAGACGGCAAAACATACAATGGAAGAGTGTGAAAATACAAAAACGGAAGGAACATGGCAAGAAAAACTGAATGGACGACAGAAGAATCTAGGGAAACTACTAAAAATAAAATGGATAAGGAAATGAGCGGAACAGAACGAAGAAGAAGAGGAAAATGGAACGCAAGGAGCGGAGCAGGTGGGTCAAGCATAAGCAATTTAAGAACGCGCAAAAGAGGGGAGGTGGCAACACGAGACGGAGAGAAAACGGACAGGTTAGAAAGCTGAGAAACAGACAAACATAAAGAGGGAAAGAAAACAAAGAGGAAAGAAGTAAAAAGGAAGATGAGTGAAACGAAAAAACTGGAGGAGAGACTGGAATGGGCTTTAGAAAGGATACGGGAGCTGGAAATCTGGATGCTATAAAAGGACAAGGAGGAAAGAAGAGGAAAAAAGAAATGGTGGAAAGAGCTCAAGATGAAGGACGAGGAAATTAGAGAATTGAGAAAAAGAATAGAGAAATTGGAAAGCAAGGAGACAGAAGAGGACATACAAGGAAGGAAGGAAAAGATAACAACAATAGAGGAAAGTGAGGAAGAATCAGAAAGAGATAAGAAAGAAAGAAAGAGACACGAAAAGTCGCTGTTCATCAGGAAAGGACTATACTGGAGACAGATAGTTAAGAGAGGTAAGAGAGTGGATAAAAAAGAAAATAGGAGAGGAAGGGTGGTGGACAGAAAAGGTTAACGAAAACATGCTGAGGATAGATTTTGAAGAGGTTAAAGGCAGACGGACATTATGGAAATGGAGATGGGTGGCAAGAGAGGAAAACTTTTATGTTTCGGACGAGTGGCTAAGCCTAAAGGAATGAGAGGACAGATTCCACCTGATAAAGATGGCAAGAGAGTTAGAGGAAAAGAAGACGGAAAAAGGTGAGAAACTTACGGTTAGAAAACAAAAGGATTAAGATTGGAGAAGAATGGTTCAAATGGAACAGGAAAGAAGGAGGGCTAAAAAAGATCACAGAAAAAGAAGATGAAGAGCCGTTAATAGAGAGTTGGAAAGAAGCGATGCTGTGCGAGATGAGGATGCAGGAAGAAAAGAAAAAAAGGAGATAGAGAACAAAGAGATGAAAATGCAGGAGTCAGAAAGAGTAGAACAAGAAAGGAAAGAAATGGAACAAAAAAGAATAAGAACACGCAGGGAGAAGCAGAAGAGAAAGGAAAGGAAGAGATAAAGAAGGTGACAAGTGTCAGCAGAAAAGAGAAAAAAGAGGAAAAGACTGAGAAGGAACAGAGAGAAAAGAGAGGAAGGAAGATAAAAAAAAGAAACCCCAAATAAATGAAGAAAGAAGAGAAGAAGAGTGAAGAGCGAACAGAATACACCACATGAACAAGTACACTGACACACACATACACAAGAATTACACACACATGAATAAAAGTTTACACTACGCAAACAGTCTACACATGCAATCACACACAAACATTATGAAAATGAAGAGGAGAGAGTAAAAAGTAAATGTAAATAATTAAAACTAAAATATCTCATGTAAAACTTTAAAGTTGAATAAACAGATTTATTAAGTTGAATTGACGGTAATTATCTCTTAGTAGTCAGAAGTCAAAAACAGCGGTCTTTTCTAAGGACGAGATAATGCTATCCTTATGTTTTCTCCCCTACTATAAATACAGTCTCATTGTACGACTTTTATTTTAAAAAAAGTTTTACTGCCGTCACTAGTACAAATAGTACATTGTGCAACAAGGAGAGAAAATAAGCTATGTCAAGCGTGGGTAAGGTGATCAGCACAAGACGAGTGCTAAAAACACCTCACCCGAGTCTGACATAACTTTTATTCCCGTGTTGCACACCGTGTTTTTTCCAACAAGGGCATGAAAGGGACTTTTTTATGCGTGAACGTTGGGTAGGAGATGGTGAATTTTAAGTCGTGCACAAAACATTCGATGAATTTGAAAAATTTGAAAAATTTGAAAAATTTGAAAAACGGGTATTAATAGAGATAACTTGGGTTAATTTAACCCAACCTGGGTTTACTTAGGTTATTTCTTTTCTCTCTGCTACTTATAATTCCCCACTAAACTTTTTTTAACACGCTTGGAATTGAAGATTTTCTACGCTGATTTTAGGCATGAAAAAAGGCCCATTTCATGCGTGTGTTAGGAAAAATTTTTTTCTGATTACTCCTTTTCACTTACTCTCCTACATTTATTTTTGCTTTAATTGGTATCTTGGAGAATGTTGTTAATAACGTTAGTACATCGAAAACAACATTATTAAATAAAGGTGAATATATATATATATATATATTCACCTTTATTTAATATATATATATATATATATATATATATATATATATATATATATATATATATATATATATATGAGGTATTTCCCTGTGAAATCGAAAATAAAAATTTATTTTTTGCCCAAATTCTATATATATATATATGTACTATAGAATGCCCTGGACTTGCAAAAAAAAATTTAGCGCAATTCCTATCATTGGTTTCGAGTTATAGCTGTTTAAAATTAGGGTTTCAAGCAATTTTTGCATTTTTTGCCTATTTTCAATGATTTGTAGCTCATAAAGGATGCATTTTGAACTAAAACTACCCAATAACATTTTTTGTTAAATTTTCTGAATTTTTCATTAAAAATACTTGATCCAGACTCCGACAACCTCAATACAGTGTAAAGATACCTTTTTATGGTAAAAAAAGTAGCTGTAAAGTTTTAAAATATGCCTGACCTTCTACTAGAAGTTATGTAAAAGACAAACATAATATAATGGCTAATTAGTGATTTTACTTTCAAATTCAATACTTATAACCTAGTACATTTCATGTCTACCGATACAAACACATGTAGGTATCAAATTTAAAAGTAAAACCACTAATTAGCCATTATATGTGCATATACATGTTTGTCTTCTACATCACTTCTAGTAGAAGGTCAGGCCTATTCTAAAACTTTACAGCTACTTTTTTACTATAAAAAGTTAAAATAAATCATTTTACTGTATTGAGGTTGTCGGAGTCCGGATAAAACATTCAGATTTTCATATTTTAAGGTTTAAAATGCGAATAAGGTAGCCTTAACATACGTATAAGGCTTTAAAAGTATTTTTATTAAACAATTCAGAAAATTTCACAAAAAAAAGTATTCGGGTGGTTTTAGTTAAAAATACATCCCTTATGAGCTACGAATTACTGAAAATAGGCATAAATGCAAAAATTGCTTGAAATACCAACTTTGTCAAAGTTGGTATTTCAAGCAATTTGACGAGTTACTTTGTAACTCGAAGCCAAGTGAAGGAATCGCGCTGAATTTTTTTTTGGAAATAAGGTACAACATATCGAACATATACAATATACAGTTTGAGCATAAATTAAAATTTTCATCTTTGATTTCACAGAGAACCACTATATATATATATATGTATATGTATATATATATATATATATATATATATATATATAACGGGGCAGAGTTTTCAACAGCAGCCGCGCAGACGTTAGCTGCATGCAATGCAACTGCCGTCGGGACGATTACCTCGTGATAATCGAGACGAGGTCTCGTTTCCTCGTGATGTTTTGAGGCTCGTAATAAATTGACCAAGGTCAAGTACGACTAGCTGCAGCTTTCATGCACGGGTATCGTGAAGGGAACTTTGTCTATGAGGAGACGGGGAGCGGGTTCGCGGAAATAACCGACGTTAAACACAGATTTTAGGTAGAATAGAGAATGAATATATTGCTAACTCAAAAATGTATTACAGGAGCACACACGCGGGTGTGCGAGACGCAGACGAACGGCGCAGTCAGATATCGGGAGAGAGCTAGAGAGAGAGAGAGAGAGAGAGAGAGAGAAGTAGAGAGCTGACGCTTACGGATCGTCGATTCCACTCGATCTCAGGAACCAGCTCAAGCCCCAGGACGTCTCCTTCGCAGGCAAGATAGCGTAGTCGCAAGGTAGACAGGGTCAAGGCGATGACGCACAAAGATCCTCTGAGTAGCCGTAGTCTCGGGAAAGGTCACACACAATTCGATTTAGCGCTGCTCGAAGATAGAAGAAACAACTTACGCGATCTAGCGATAAACAGCCTACACGGTAAGCTAGCCCGAACGAATCTGTCGCGCGTATACTAAGTCTTGCGCGCGAAGCTCTCTCTCTCTCCATCTCTCCCTCTCTCTCTCACACACCGCCGCAGTATGCTCTTTCTCGTTACTCTGCCGCTGGTCACCTGTAACCTGTAACTATTATACAGTAATATGATACAATTATCGTATGCTGGAGAGGTTATGATGAGTTAACAACGTTCCTCGACATAATATATATATATATATATATATATATATATATATATATATATATATATATATATATATATATATATATATATATATTGAAAAATGAGAAAGCATATCGAAAGAAACCCGCATTAATATTATTGACAATATATGCGTATATTAAGAAAGAAAATTATAAGTTTTGTACGCTTACTCATTTAATATTGTTTGAATAGCAAGGATAAATAATTTATGGTCAAAACAATCATTATAAAAAAGTTAATGTTAAAGATAATATAATTTAGTAAAGTTTATCTAATTAATAAATCTGTTAAAATGCCTAATAAATTCTACCATTAAAAGCACATATTTGTATCAAAATTAAATTGTAATTATTTTAGTTATTGATATTTTCATTTATTAATTTTTATAATATATTATCTATTGTAGATCTTATATTAGTGCAACCAAAAAATAAAATTAATCGCTGCTATTATTATATTTCAATTTATTAATTATTAAAATTATTTAAATTTATTCACTTATTGTAGCAACTTATTATTTTTTGTCGAATAAATGTGATGTACCTGGTAAAAAAGGTTTTATAGAGCTACTATTTTTAGAGTAGGAAATTATGGAACATATATTTCGAAAGTTGTAAAATTACTACACAAAATTGTGATTTCACTATTTTGAAATGAATATTTGAATAAATTTGTAGTAAATTCACAGTTTTCTAGTAGTTCATTTACGAATTATACATCTTAGTTCTCATTAATAAATTCAAAATTTATATTATACACATGGTTTCTTTTAAAATTTTTATATACATATTCTATACCATGAATTTGTAAATATAATAAAAAGAGCGCTACTAAATTTGAAATTTAGAAGCAGCTTTTATATTTATTTAAAATGTAGTTTTGTACTGTAAATTTAGTAATATTGAAATAACTTTATTATTTAATTTATTAAATATATAAATTATAATGAACAAGTGCTACCAACAACAATGAAATTGGTTGCTGCGATTTTATTTGTTTGATGCTTACTATATAAAATTTTTATAATTAAATACTTATATTTTATTGCTTAAATAATTTGTCAAATACATAAATGATAATGAACAAGCGCTACCAAAGGCAATGAAATTGGTTGCTGCTATTTTATTTGTTTAATGCTTACTATATAAAATTTTTATAATCAAATACTTATATTTTGCTATCTAATTGGTTTATTACATAAAAATGATAATATACAAGCGCTACCAATGGCAATGAAATTGGTTGCTGCTATTTTCATTTCTTTGATGCTTATTATTTAATTATTAGGCAGAACATACTTATACATAACCATATTACAAATTTTATTACATAGAAAAATTAAATTAATGTTCAGTATTAACGTATATAAATAAATTAAATATTAATTATCGAGAATACTAGAAGATACGTTATATAAAATTAGTTAAAAATTGTCTAATTCAGAAATTTTACGATAAATAACATTTTTAATATAAATTTTGAGATTATCATTGAAACATTTATCTAGATAATTAATTTTATCATCTTCTTGGTTTTCTGTTATTACTGAATCTTCTGCTAATAATATTTTAAAAATATTTTTTTGTCGTACTCTAGATAAAGCAACATATAATTGACCATGATTAAAAACTGGAGACGGTAACGATTGACATTGTCAAATGATTGACCTTGAGATTTATTTATAGTCATTGCGAATCCTAATCTAAATGGAAATTGTCTTTGTACCATGGTAAATGGAACCTTCTTAATTGAAGGACTTAAATTAATTCAGGGTATTAAAATAATTTTACCTCTAGAGGTACCAGTAATAATTTCAGCTTTAACAGCATAAGATCGTAATTCTTGTATCATTATTTTAGTTCCATTGCATAAACCACCATCTAAATTTAAATTTCTCAATAAAATTACAATCGCATCAACTTTTAATGTTAATTTATAAGGAGGAAGTCCATTGGGTCTTAATGAATGGCCAAATCTATTGATATTGAATTAAACATATCTTCATTTTTTCTGTGTTAACCGAATCAATACATTAACGCCCAAAGTAACCATCTTTTGACAATACTTTCAGTCGTGTACAGCATCTACTTCAAATTGTACAAAATACACCACGTCCATTTTTTGGATCGGACATTTGGTAAAATGTTATTACAGTATTGATCGTGGATGTCAACTCCGCCCATAAATTGGTTACACATTTTAAAAGCATTCGGAAATGGTATTTCTATTTTTTGTTTATCAGTTTTACTGTATCTTTTTACAGTACCATGGGGCTGGATACCTGCTGCAGTGGACAGAATTGAAACAGGCTTAGAATCTTGTACAGTAATAAAATTTAGACCACTAGTCTCGTCATGTTGTACAGCAAAAGTCCCTTTAGGAGCTATTTTGACCAAGACATTTTTTACATTCACCCGATTTTCTCTAACTGTCCCTGTAGCTTGAATACCAATTTTCTTTAGATGAACCAGTAAATCTGGACTACTAAAAAGATTATCGAAATAAACATGATTCAGTCCCAATTTACGGGGAGATAATGATTTCAACATATTTTCCAGCATTCGAATAACTACTCTACTGCCTAAAGCACAATTTGCTAAAATATCATTTGTTTCATGTTTTCCGCAGTAGATGTCAAAATGAAAGAGGTAACCAAAAGCGCTACATAGAGCTCAAAGCTTGATACCAAATCGAGTTGGTTTTCCTCTAATAAATTGTTTCAGAGTACATCTACCAAAATACTTTACCATCATTTCATCGATAGAAAATGCTGTGCAAAAATAGCCTAACTTCTTTATGTTTTTGTTAAATATATCTGTAATTGCTCGAACACGCCAAACTTTGTCCAATTCATTTTTGTCCTTCAACTGCGAACATTTCAAAAAATGTTTTATTTGCTCAAATCGATTTCTACTCATGGAGTTGCTAACTACATAACTTTTTAAAAATGGATCAGTTGACCAATAGTCTCGTTGAGATGGTCTCTTATTATAGGTTGAGAAAATGATAATACCTACAAAAGTATTCAAATCTACTAGAGACAACTCATGTCCATTCTCTTTTGTACCGTCTATAAGATAGTTTTTTAATTCTAGAGAAAAAAAGAACTCAAAAATCTCCACTGGAGAACTACTTAAAATTGTTTTCTTGTCTATTTCGGAAAAGTAAATTTCATTCTTAAGAGAATGATTGTACACCTTTTCTCCTTTTTTCCAAACATACTCATGATCTTTTTCCAATTTTTTTTGAGTATTATCATATTAATCAAATACTTTACTGTAAGAAACACAAGGGGATGGAACAGACAAGTTATTTACATTTTCATCAAGTTCATCTTCATCATTTAATCCATCATTATCAGACTCCCCTGAATCCTCACCAGGAATGAATACATATTCGTCAGAATTTTCTTTTTCAATAATTTCAAATCGACTTTCTTGATTTCTTGACATTTTGAAATCGTAAGCCGATTTATGTATACCAAAAACGTAATTGTGTATTTCAGTTTATACTTGTGATGAATCACGAGTATAAAATTTAAAATATTACAAATGTAATCAGAAGTAGGACATATCATTTTTAATGAATTTCTTGTAGTATTGCATAAATTAACAGTTGAATAATAAACAAAGAACAAAGTTCTTTGTTACAGAAAAAAAATTTTAATTGTGGACATACCCGGTCAACGTTAGCATCAGCCAAAAACGTTCACCAATTTTTAATTCAATAAAGACTAACTTTACAAAAATAAGTTATGAAACAAAAAGTGGTTAGAATTGATCAAAGAACACGTGTGAATTTTTTCAGAATTTATTGAGCGACTTTTGGATTTTTCAAAAAATGGCAATATCCAAAAATATAAAAATCGCTCAAAAAATTCTGAAAAAATTCACACGTATTTCTTATTCAATTCTAAGCACTTTTTATTCCACAACTTTTTTTCGTTAAGTCGATCCTAACCAAGAAAAAAAATCACCAACCTTTTGGGAAAATTTTGGTGGAAAAGGGGTTGTTTCGATGGCCGCCATGTTTAATTTGGGTATGCAACTATTTTACAATAAAGTTAACATGTCATTGACCAAATCTACATGCGTTAGACACACGAGTGAGCCCTCTTTACGTTCGAAAATTTTGGTTAAACGAATTTTTTATCTCGAAAATTCATGTTTTTTTTCAAAAAATTGTTTATAACTTTTTAATAACAATTTTTTCGACAATTTTGATACCGGATTCAGAAAGTACATGAAATTTTATGTTAGAAATGACTACTCAACTATTATTTGAACAATTTGAAGTAGATGCTGTACACGACTGAAAGTATTGTCAAAAGATGGTCACTTTGGGCGTTAATGGGTTAAATATGTATGACTTTCTCCTTCCAATTGATCTTATATTTCGTTGTTAAATTTTAAAACATCAATATTAGTCAATGCTAATATTACTTTTTGATATAATGTTTTATCATTGGGATCAATTTTATTTCAGATAATTTCCTCTAGATAATATATCATTAGATATTTAATTTACGTGGTTTTGTTTTTCAAATTTAAGTGTGCAATTAATTGTTCGCCTACGTTTAATAACCAAGATTTAAACGATTGATCATTATTTGTGATTCGAATACTATCAATCAATTTCATAATTTAAAATTTATTCCATATTAAACTTTTTTTGACACATGATTCTAGAATTTGAGCTCGACTTCCATGTCGTACAACAAGTTATATTTGACAAAAATCTCCTAATAATACGACTACTATTCCTCCAAATGCTTCTACTGAATTATGCAAATCTTTAAATAATTTATCAATAGCATCAAACGCATAATTAATACTTTTATTGTTTTTAGAAATTTTTCATAATTTGAATTAGGACTTACATTACTTGTTGATAATTCTGATAAATTTAATGGTAATTTGAATGTTGTCTTTAACTGTTTTACCTCCATGTAACAAATTTGCGGCTATACCAGTCCAAGCTACAGATATAACTGAAATTTGATGATAATTAAGATATTAAATTAATATATTGTGTAAATAACTTTTTTTTCTGATCCTCCGGGACAAGACTCAATCAGACAAGTAGGCACGATTGAGAACAAGATCTCCAAGATCACACTAGAAATCAGGGACATCGATAGACTAACAACAAAGGAAGAGGTCAACAGTGCTATCGCGGCCGTGAGGGACTGTGGTGAAGAGGATGTTAAAATCCATCTGTTCTAGCTGAACACGAGAGAGCAGAGGATGGCAGTAGTTGAATTTGACCAGACCAAGGCCGCCGCCCTGCTCAAAAAAGGAAAGATCTGCATCGGTTGGGTAAACTGCCTAGTGCGGGTGCGAGCGAGCGTCACGCGATGCTACCGTTGCCTTGGCTACGGGCACGTAAAAGCCAAATGCAAGGGCCCAAAAAGGAGCACTAGCTGTTGAAAATGTGTTGAAAATGTGGTGCGGGTGGACATAGAGCGGCGGCATGCAACGTGCTGACCCAACAGATAAGGTGTTTTCTTTGCAAAGACGCCAAGACGCCTAAGGACAGGACGATGTACACTACAGGCACCGAAGCGTGCGCAGTCTTCTGAACGGCTCTAAGCGCAAGTTAGACCCAAAAATAATAGCAAGGATACTCCAAGGCAACCTGCACAGAAGTAGGCTCGCACATGATCTGCTAATCCAACACATTAGGGAGCAGAAAGTGGATGTCCTACTGATCAGCAAACAATATAAGAACCTAGACCCACCCTTTTGGGTGTCAAACGACGAAAAACCACCTCCATTTGGGTGCCCGGGCGTAGGTTGGCGAATACAAGTACGGGAGAAGACTACGTAAGGGGAAGGATGGGTCGCATAACATTCTTCAGCGTATATCTGTCACCGAACCTAACTTGCGCCGAGTTTACAAGGAAACTAGGAGCATTGGAGGACGCTATCAGAGAGGCCCCTAAGGGAAATTGTGATTGGGGGCGACTTCAATGCGAGGGCCACGGAATGGGCCATGCCGACGACGAACCTAAGAGGCAAAGCCATCCTCGATATGGAAGCCAGGCTGACCTTGATAGTAGCGAACTAGGATAATATCACTACCTACCGTAGAACAGGCTTTGGAAAATTCATACCGGGTGTAACCTTTGCAAGCGGAATGACGATCCGCAACATAAGAGACTAGCACGTCACGGAAAAATATACAGCTAGCGACCACCAGTATATTCCATTCAATATCAACAAAGACCGTCAAATCAGTACAAGGAGAAACCATAGTCGTGCGCCAAGTTGGAACACCCGACGCATGAACCGAGAGACACTCGTGGAGTCAATTCAAAGTACGAACCTCCCATTTAACGGGATCTCACACGATTTAGGCGGACGCGAAAGAGCAGAGACAATAGTCGAGAAAACTACTAATCTGATTACTGAGATCTGCGATGCGACCATGCCCAGGGTGTCTACCAGCCACCAGAGAAGACCGGTGTACTAGCTGATAGACGACATTTCGAAGCTTAGGAAAGAAAATTTATATGCTAGAAAAAGGGCTCAAAGAGCCTGGAAACAGAAAAGGCCTGAAGCCCGGGACTTTTCCAAAAGACAGGACGAATTGCGAAATATTCTTAGACACACGATAAAAGAGAGTAAGCGCCGCTGCTGGACCAAGATCATTGACGACGTTGAGAAAGACCCATTCGGCGATGGATACGCGATCGTTACATGAAAGACGGGCGAAATGAAATGCACGGAACCTGTGGAAGCTGAAACGATGGAAGAAGTAATCGATGGGCTATTTCCCACACATCTTATCAGACCTCAGATAGAAGCGGCGGAAATACCGACAGACGAGATACCTCTTTTTACAGAAGGCGAACTCATCGCGGCAACTTCGTCCCTTAAGAGTGGCAGGGCACCGGGACTGGATGGCCGTGGAAGAAAGAGAAATAACAATGCGCAATTGGCAGACTAGGTGGACTGATTGTCCAAAGACTATATGGACTAGGCGTAGAGTACTGGGACTGACGATAGGGGCGTTCACGCCCGAGACTGTAGTCGAAGCAAGGTATTTACAAGATTGTTGTAAAACGGTCAACAAGACTAGTTGACGGCTAGCATAGCTTAAGACAGGCGACCCCCCCGAAACAATGTGAAAGCGGATACCGGGGAGGTTTTCACGGCCCTATGAGAGGTGGAGTTTAGTGGGTGCCTGGCGATAGTCTCGCGTCAGGAGAGTCCCACACACGGGGAGTCTGTGGGAGACTCTCGTGAGGACTCCCGACATGGTGCATCAAGCATTTCTCCAACTATCCGGATAAAAGAAAAAAAAACGTTATTCTATGTGTAATTAAAATATTATTGACTTTCGTTAAACAAGTTTGTTCTGCAATTTTATCATTTAATTTAGGATCTTAAAAATAAGTTTTATATTTATTGTATAGTTCTTTAGCATTGCAAGGATGATGAAATATTAAAATAAAAGAATATAACTGAATTAATGCAGTTAGGAAATGATAATTTATATCTTTCTGTAAACATTTATCCCATTCATTATCCGCTGATATTAAATGTAAAGCTAATGCTGCTTCATGAAATGAAGAATATACGATACCTTCCACAGTTCGTATATTCACAAATGATGTGGCACCTTTTAACACGTATAATGATTATAAGTTCGACCACGAATGCGAAAAACTTTTCCTTTATGACAACAATACTATATTTTTTATTAACTGCAACTACAAAATTCACATTCTTGATCCATTTTGCCTAAGTAATTTAAAGTATATATTTTGTTATCATGTTCAGAATTAGCAATAAATCCTATTTTATGATTATTTAATAAATGTGTGTTTTATTATATTCGTTAAGATGAATCATGATTTATAATAAGGAAGATTTATTTTGATGAGTAAATAAGGAATCAACGTATATGCTTTAGATCAAAGTAAATTTTTTACTTTCTACAAACTTGACAAATCTCTTAAATATTGTAAAACATATACTAAGAAGTCAAGAATAAAGTATAAAATCTAGATCTAGCGTCAGAATAACAATAATGACATTTAAAAAAACATTTTAAATTCAATGATAACAAAATTCCAGAAACTTATGAAACTCTTCATGCAATTGTTATAAAATATGTACTAAGAAGTTATATAAAATATACAGGGTGAGTCATTTTAATCTTTAATCTCAATTATCTCGTTGGCAAAGCATGCCAGCGAAAAAAGTTTCGGGTAAAAGTTTTAGGTTTTTTCCCTGGCTATCTGATGATGACCTTGACAATGTCATTGAGCATGACCTTCAAGGTCATTTGAAGGTCAAGTCGATTTTTTCAAATAGAAACCCCTACTTTTGGCACCAGAAATGGAAAGAGCGGGAAATTTTACGTTCGAACATGTGATTTTGGAAACAAATCATCTTTTGTGCGGAAATTACCTTTGACATCAGCCGAACCCAGGATGCACCATCGAGGAGGTTGTCAAAAGGATTTAGCATCCCATTTTTTGTTTTATTTTTTTTTATTTGTTTTTTTTTTGTTTTTTCCCTTTTTGTTATTTTTTTGGTATTTTTATGGAATGTTAACTGGGGTTAACCATTGATTAATTGTTCAAAATTACCGCCGTTTTGTTGGATGCAAAGATCAAGTCGAGCTCTGAATTGTCTTATGGTTCTAAGTAGAACATCTCGAGGGATTGCTGCACAAGCTGTACGAATGCGTTCGATCATATTATCTCGCGTTGTTGGCCGTTGAGCATAAACAACATTCTTAAGATATCCCCATAAGTAAAAATCGGGAGGGATTAAATCAGGTGAACGAGGGGGCCAGGCAACTGGGCCACCTCGCCCAATCCACCTGCCATTGTAGCGGGTGTTTAAATAATCACGAACAATGCGTGCATAATGTGGTGGTGCTCCATCTAATTGGATCCACATTCTTAGCCTTGTGGCTAGGTCTACATTTTCTAGTAATTCAGGTAAGATGTCTCGAAGTAATCTCAAAAAGTTTACCCCATTCACGTTCTCTTCAAAGAAATAAGGACCAATCAAATAGCCATTGATGATTCCACACCAGACCATAACACTCCAGCGGTGTTGATTGTCTATGGGCCTGAACCAATGAGGATTTTCATCTGACCAATAATGGCAATTATGTCTATTCAATTCTCCAGTGTTTCTGAATGTTGATTCATCTGAAAAAAGAACGTGCCTGAAAAAGTCTTGATCTTGTTGAATCATTCGTATTGCCCATCGACAAAAACGTACTCGCAAAATCATATCATTTGGAGTTAACTGTTGTGTTAATGTTATGTGATAAGGATGATATCTTCTCGCTCTCAATATTCGGGATGCTGTTGACTGAGGTATACCTATTTCTCTTTCTATTTGTCGAGTACTAATGTGAGGATCAAGATGAATAATCGCTAGAATGGTAATAACACGAACTTCGTTTTCGTCGTATTCATGATGACGGCGTTGACGAACAAAAGCTCCATTTCGAGCTCTCTGAGTTAAGGTTTGAATAGTAACATTACTTGGGTGTCTCCTATTGGGATAGCGTTCAGCATAAAGTCTGGCAGCTGTTGCATAATTATTTCGACTTTCTCCCAAAATCATGATCATATCAACGATTTCGTTGGGACCATAATCAGCCATGATCAAAATCAAAATAATTTGTTACAGACCAGTAAACAGGGAAACAGATTTTTTTCAATAATAATTATCGATTTACAAGAAGTAAAAAACACGATTAAGCTTTTCTGCACTAATTTGCTATCTACATAACTGTTAAGAGTAGTTCACTCTCAAAAATTGACACTAATACAAAATAATGGAATGACAACTACATCAAGAATTTTGAAAATTGACACTAATACAAAATAATGGAATGACAACTACATCAAGAATTTTGAAAATTGACACTAATACAAAATAATGGAATGACTTTGAAAATTTCTGGAAATATTGAAAATTTTTTCATTTTTGAACGCATGTCACTCTCATTTCATTTATGGGGCTAAAAGTAGGGGTTTCCATTTCAAAAAATCAACTTGACCTTGAAATGCCCTTGAAGATCCTGTTTAACGACAGGGTCAAGATGACCATTCGTCAGCCGGGGAGAAAACTGAAAACTTTTGTGGGTAACATTTTCTCCTTGAATGCATTAGAGTTCAGCTAACCAGTTGTACTGTTATCGGCATGACCAATGACCTTGACCATTGAATTCAAGGTCAAGGCAAGGTCATATTCAAACGTAAAATTTCCCGCTCTTTCCATTTCTGGTGCCAAAAGTAGGGGTTTCTATTTGAAAAAATCAACTTGACCTTCAAATGACCTTGAAGGTCGCGTTCAATGACATTGTCAAGGTCATCATCAGATAGCCAGGGAAAAATCCTAAAACTTTTACCCGAAACTTTTTTCGCTGGCATGCTTTGCCAACGAGATAATTGAGATTAAAGATTAAAATGACTCACCCTGTATAAGTTTCCAAAAATGTATATATATATATATGTGTGTGTGTGCGTGTGTGTGTGTACCTATTTAAAATTAACAATACTCCTACAATGTGTTCACATTTTTTATTGTTTCAAAATATTTGTTAGTTTTTAAATTTTGTTTAATTCCACAATGTCCACATAATATGTGATAAGAATTAAAAATTCTGCTTTCTTCCTCAAAAGGTCTCGTACCCCCATTGATATAGTATATTATCAGATCTCGATGTACGGAACATTTGAAAAATTATGACCGTTGCCATAACGTAATTAGTTCTGTTTTCTAATGTTTAGTTCATTTCCTGGCGAAAAGAATCATATGATTTATCACATGACTATTTGGCGTGATTTCTAACGTAAGAAATCACATTAAAAATTACGTCAGAAATCACTCATGAAATGGAAGTATTTGTTCTAATTAAATAAATTATTTTGTATTTACTAAATAATTATGAGAAAAATATATTTGTTGATTCTAATCCAAATAAATTGACTGCACAAAAATGAAAATAAATCTTTACCTTGATTGAGGATTGAACCCTGATACTCAACTTTACAATCCATTATCTTACACTTAATAATAACTAGTGCGATTCACCTCACTCCTAACGTCACACGGTTAAAATATATATTGCAATAGTAATAAAATTCAAGTTTTGTTAAAATCTTTTTTCCTAATGTCAACTCTTAATAGGGTGAAAGAAAAAATGTTGAATAATAAAGATTTGAAGCTCGAAAATTACGCATTAATTTATAATAGGAAGTAAAATTTTAAAAGTGAAAATATTAAAATACTATGATAGTCCAGTCAAAAAAATAAATTTTTAATTCTAAATTTAAAACAAAAATACTCTAAACTCTTGTTACTTTATATTCCCCAACATTTCAATTCAACATTTTCGTTTAAGAAATTGTTTAATTTCAGTTTTTTAATTTTTGTCATCCATGCTTTAATTTTTTCGAATTTTAATTTTTCTAAATTTTTACCGCCAAGTTAAATTGATTATTCAATCACTGATTATCATAAAAATAAAGACGCTAAAATTTTAGTGAACAAATAGATAAATATCATGTTTTATTATTATCTAGTGTCACGGGGCAACTGGGCTTTAGCGCGACAGCCGCGAAGATGCTGTCGCGTCAACGAGGGGGATTACTCACTCTTTTTATCTCCGCACGGCTATCCCTCGCTGATGCTGAAGTCGGCGACGGACGTTAGCCGTCGGTGCAATGCCGACTCCGAACTATGCAGCCGGGTTGCCCTGGTGTACAACTGCGCGGCGTGCGAAGCTCGCCGCGCTTTCTTCGCATATAGAGTCTCCGACCAGGCGCGCGTTCTGCAGCCCCGCCGAGATGTAACCGGCTTTACTCTACCGGGTTCGTCGGAAGGACGCAAAGGGAATACGGAATAAATACTCATGCATTCGTGTACAATTAAAAGATGGCTATATTCTTCAAGATCTTTATACAATAGATCGCGCGTCGCGAGAGGACGAGTTCGCACTCGCGGGTCGTACTGGAGACGAGCCGGTGACCCAGTGGCAGCGAGCCTCGGCTTCGGCATCTGCAGCCGACTCGATAATATATAAATCGCGCAATAGCTAAGGTGACGAACTTACAGTTTCGACGCGCGCTTTGGATGCTCGGTCGCCGCATATCCGTTGCTGCCGACGGGGAAAAGTCCTGGGTGGCCGGGAGGCGTCGCTCCTGGCTGAGCGATGCTGTACTGGGGTACCCCGGGTGCTCGAGATGGTGATGGCTCGGGTATGCTTTTCCAGCGGATCTCGGGTTGTCGCTGTTCTCTCTCGTCTCGTGCTTGTCGATAATCGCGGGTGATGTACCGGTCAAAAAGGTATAACACCTCTTGACTGTACTCGCGCCTTTGCCTATCTGTCACGCGCGCGCTTGCCGAGTACCGCCGAACTGGCAACGTCGCCCTCACGCATGAAATGGTCGCGCGACGCGACGCGCGCGAAATACGAATTCGCGTTTGCTCGTTACACTAGTAAGCAACATAAAATTTTTATATTATCAAAAAAGTTATTTATGTATATAGTTATTTATAACTGGCGAGAACATTGACGTGATTTTGTTATGTACTAGAATTTTATAGTTTCTACATCAATTCGTCACTGTCGATGTGGCAGTTGTTTAAAAAAGAGGTGAAAAAATTCATGCTGTAAATCACTTGAACTAATAAATTACTGCATGAATACCTGATAAAAATGAAAATAAAAAATAGAATATTTGCTGTTTTACGACAATTTATGATACATTTTGGATACTATGGATGTACTTATTTTAAAAGGAATTGTAAATTATTCTCATTCTAAAAGTCAATCAAATGATAACCATATACTTCAATTCAACACCATTTTGAAATTTTACTCGATTTTTGATATGCAATCTGCAGTTAATTTTCAATTGTCTAATATTCAACCTATTGATAGACCTAAATAATATATTTAAATACTTTTTTCTAGTTTAAGTACAAACAGACACTGGATTTGTTTGTGGTACAATGACAATGTAATACAAATTTTTGATAGCATTAACAAAAAAGTCTAGATGATGATCATAACATTTGTATTGATAGGCTGTTATCAAATAAAGATAATTTACGCTTCGCGATGCAAGACGCGCAAAACGCTTCAGTTTAAATACATCATACTAATATACAAATTGATTGGCAAAGTTATCGTCATTATTGTTCCTAAATATATACCATAATAACAATATAATTATTATTTTAGCTGAATTATTGCTATTGTCATTTTTATATATAACAATAATAATAACAGCATGATAAAGGTATCAAAAAATGTATTGCATACGATAGTTATGATACTGGCTGTGTTCTTATGATCAATAATTTTATCACTGTTGTTCAAGTGTGAGAGTTTAACTATTTTTTAGATTACTTCTAATTATAAATTATATACGATATTTATAGTATAAAATTTATTTACACAGGTCAACAAATCATTATTTAATTTAAATATGTATTGATGATGCATAGCATATAAAAAACATATTTATATTGTTTAATATATATTAAAATACTTAAACATTTCATTAACATATTTTATTGTAAAATATAATATTTTGCCTCCTCCTAGAGGAAGCTTTGTAATAGTAAAATTTTAAGTTTCACTAAAACTTTGTAGAAACGCATTTGGAGGTGTTTGAATTATGTATTTTTAGAAAATGTCCGTCCGGATGGCTCTGTGTGTGCTTTTCTTTCTTTTTCGGAGAAAGAGGTATTAGGGAAAATTTCAGAAAGACCATAGCATGAGCTTGTTTATGGGTTCGTCGAAACAGCCCCATCCACAAAGTCAGCCATATGTCGGATTCCCACCGACTAAATCCATTCCCTCTACGGCCAGGTTAAAAATCATCCAGCCGTAAAAGAGAACACCCTCTTTGCCTTTTTTGACCCTCGGTAAAGGTGCTAAGCTCCATCTTCTATGCCCCTGAACCCTGCGGTACCATCGTCAAGCAATGCTTTGCGGAGGGGGGAAGGGCGAAAGGCTTTCGCCCGCTTCTGGTTGATGTGGTCGTCATTACTATATAGGCATCCTTCATTTTCTGCTTCGCACATACACACGTACGTACTTATCCTTTTTCTCTTCTTCTGTTTTCTTCGTCTTTCCTGACTTTTTTGATAATGTCTGCTGCATAGTTGCTGACTGCGCACCATCTATCCACTGAAGTCAGCATGACCGTCATAATCGACTCAGGAGTTACTCTGATCTGAAGATAATTCTCAAGTTCCCCTCGCTCCTGATGATATCGTGAGCACTCGCAAAAACGTGCTCAACATCCACTGTTGCATCCAAACATATTGGGCATTTCGGATGGTCGTCTTGTTTAAACCGATGCAAGTCTTGTTTGCCATTCAGCCATCGTCTTCTTTCATGTGGCATCCCAGATCTCCGTCTGGCGTTTGTCACTCGATCGTCTTCTAGATTCAAATACGTCCTTTCTTTCCAACGCTAAGAGGTCAATGGGTGGCATACCTAGTATAATGCAGGCAGCATCGTCCGATACCGTACGGTAAGCGGACGCCACTCTTAGTGCACTTCGCCTATACACGATAGTCAACTTTCGTGCATACGACTTTACTCGCATCGCATCGGTCCATATTGGGGCTCCGTATAGTATAATCGATGTAGTTACACTGGCTAAGAGTAACCTTTGCTTCTGAGATGGCCCTCCTACATTTGGCATCAATCGTGATAGAGCAGCCTCAAATTTTGCTGCTTTATCACTGACTATTTCCAGATTCTGTTTAAAACTTAGTCTTGCATGGATGGTGATGCCCAAGTATTTAATGGTTGGTTGAGAAACGATCTCATGTCCATCCACCGTCAGTATGATTTCCTCCATCTTCTTCCTACTGAAAATGAGGATAACTTTCGTTTTGTGACTGGCTAGTTTCAGTCCCGTCTCTGCTAGCCATTCGTGTATTATACGGGTTGACTCTTCAGCTATGTCTGTCAACTCTTCTTTATGTTTCGCTACTACCACCACTGCTATGTCGTCAGCGAATCCTACGACTGTTGCTCCTTTAGGTAATTGTAGCTTTAGTACTCCGTCATACATGATATTGCAAGTCGGTGGGCCAAGTACCGACCCTTAGGGGACGCCTCCTGTAACTTTATATGTCTTGGTAACGTCTTTAGTGTCATATAATAGAATTCTGTCCTTCAAGTAGTCGGACATCATCCTTCTTATATATAAGGGCACATCCTGCTTTCGGAGTACCTCGTGTATTTCACTCCATCCGGCCGAATTGAATGCATATTTGACATCCAATGTAACTATGGCGCAATACTTTTTTTTCCTCCCTTCTATCTTTTCCTCTCTATTGCTGTTTGTGCAGTGTCAATCACTAGACTAACTGCGTCCAGGGTTGAACGCTTCTTTCTGAAGCCATATTGGTGTTCCGCTAATCCACCTTTTCCTTCTATTAAATGATCCATTCTGACGCAGATAATACGTTCCAGAATCTTTCCTGGGGTATCCAGCATGCAGAGTGGTCTGTATGATGAAGATTTCTCGGGTGGTTTCTTTCCTTTTGGCAGAAGCACTAGTCACTGTTTTTTCCAGTTTGTGGGAAATGTTCTTTCTTCTAAAAATGTATTGTACAAGTCTACGAAAATCTCTGGATAAGCATAAATGGCATGCATCAACGCAATATTTGGAATGCTATCCCGCCCTGGGGCGCTGTTGTTTTCTATCCTTCTGCAGGCGGCTAACAATTCCTCAATCGTGATCGGTGTGATAGCCTCTTCATTTAAACCTCTTTCAATGACACTTAGCTCTTCTAGTTGCCTAGGGAACAGCGTGGTCACTACCCGGCGTAATAGCTCTGCGCATTTCAAAGGGGGCACGTAGCTTCCTTTAATCTTCTTCATTACTATTTTGTATGGTCGACCCTAAGGGTCTTGTTCGACCTCATCCTGTAATTCCTTAAGGCACCGTCGTTTGTTTTCGCAGATTTTTCGCCCGTTGTTTTTTGTCTTCTAGTCCAGTGGCACTTGCTACGTGCATTCGCAATCTCCTTGTCCCACCAGTATACTGGTGTTCGTCTACTGTATGCCACTTTTCGTAGCATTGCAGCGTCACATGCTCGGGTGATGTTTACCGTTACCTGCTTTGCCTTGCTGTTCACCGTTCCAGACAGTTGCATTTCTTCTAGTGCTAACAGGAACATCTCCTTATAATAATCCTTCGTTTTCAAACGAACTCTATTTGTCGTTGTTCTCATGCTGAGTCCCCTTTTTGGTATTTCTACCTTTATCATTATGGCCTGATGATCACTATGTGTGTAGTGTTCACTTACTGTCCATGAATCAACTGAGCCAATAAGGCTGCTACTAACAAACGTCAGGTCGACAATAGACCCTGCGTCTTCTCTTCTAAAAGTGTGGGTGCATCCTTGGTTCACTAGGTTCAAATCCAGGAGAGCAAATGCTTCCAGGAGTACTGGTCCTCTGTGGTTACACTTTATGCTGCCCCACTCCACAGCCCGTGCATTAAAGTCGCCTGCAATAAGTATTGGTTTCCTCCTTACTATGTTTTGTATGAGCTGATCTAGCAGTTGTTTAAACTGCTCGATTAGAGCGTTAGGTGAAGCGTAGCAGCTGTAAACAGCGACACCTACTACCTTAGCCCGTATAAATCCTTGTTCACGGATCTTCATTTTTTTACAAAAAGCAACGTTTTCACATGCCCAGATTGCTGCTTTACCCGAAGTCAATTCACGATGGTTTGTCTAGATCCTTATATTGTTTGCATAAAATAGCTACGTCTACCTCTTTCTCGCGGACATCTTCATTTTCGTTGGTTCTTCAGTACTTTTCATGCAGCTCGGTAGGCTAGGCATGAGTAGCTACCAGCTACATGGTCACTCTTTGAATTTCCATCCTTTTCCCGGCAGAGAATGCAACTCAGCGCGTGCGTGCAACTTTTCGCTGCATGTCCTTCCGTTCCGCACTTGCAACAGCATTTATTTCTGTCGTACGTCTCTGTACACGTTTTTGCGATATGGCCAAAACCCAGGTATTTATAGCATCTAGGTGATCGTGTCTCTTGACTAATTTTCCTGATTCTGCAATTAACCCAACCTACTTTAAGCTTTCCCCGTGCCATCGCTTTTTGTGCAATCTGGGCAGGCAGTTGTACTACGGCAGTCTACGTAACTCCATAAGTTTTCCGAAGAGCCTTTACGGACGTCTTCTCTACTACTTCCTTCTCTTCTGGAAATTCTCTACTCAGGGCTTCTAAAATATCCTGCTTAGAGGTAAGCATATATAGGTCTTTTATTTCAAAGACTACTTTATGCCGAAGCCTCTTGATTGTGGCTTCTTTTACCAGCAACGCGTTAACCGCTTCTTAAAGTTCTTGCGTTTTCACTTCAAGAAGATCTCCTGCCACCGTTTTGCG
Organism: Nasonia vitripennis; assembly: GCF_009193385.2. Classification (NCBI taxonomy): domain Eukaryota; kingdom Metazoa; phylum Arthropoda; class Insecta; order Hymenoptera; family Pteromalidae; genus Nasonia; species Nasonia vitripennis. The sequence goes on along the minus strand of NW_022279619.1, from coordinate 257,604 downwards.
TATCTTATTTACGCTGTTAATAAGCACCGTCAGATTAGGGTTCGCTTTTATTTTCCTCAAAATATCAGCGTACGAATTTCCTTCAGCAACTTTTATAACAAGTGCATCAGGCCTGGTGAGTCTCTCTTGTGGTTTTCTAGTGCCATTTTTGTTGTTGGCACTAGTGCTTTTGCGTATCTCCTCTTTCCTATTCTTTTCTTCCTTTTTCTCCTTTCTGGTAATACCTCCTGCCAGGGTGGGTCTGCCTTTTCTTCCGGAGACACCTGTGATTGGATTTTTTTATGCGACTTCCACAGAGACTACTTCCTTATTTTGCCTTGTTTTTTTAGCGTAGTTTTCTTGCCGCTCTTCTACCTGGCTTGGTGACATTGCCTTACGCTTATTTAGCGTTCTTGTCATCACCGAATTTGATACTTCTATCGTCTGTGATGCCTTGTCCTCCTTCTCAATATGCTGCTGGTTCGGTGACATTTCCACTTTTTTTAGCATCAATCCAAGGCTCTCCTTGCTCTTTTCCAGCGCCACTCGTCCTCTTTTAAGTCGCTTAACCTGGATCATAATCGCCGATGGATCGCTTTTAACAGACTTATGAATGTTGGATGCGTTTGACACATATTATCCATAGAGTCCAGTCTGTCTCAGATCTTCTCCCATATGCTTTCTTGTTCTGACTCAGCATCCTGGATTGTATTCCAGATCTCGAGAGCTCTTTTTCCTGCTTTCTCTCCTTACTCGGTTGAATTTTCCATGCTCGATAATAGTTTTCATTCTGGTATGTGTCCGATCACCGTCGATCCCCGCGTCTATGGAGGCAGCTGACATGGCCCTAACACATGACTGTAAGCGGTGCCATACTAGGAACATTTTACCAAAGTAGGGCACGCGATTCTGCCCTAGCCCACCTTCACTTTCGCGAACCTCTCACCCCGAACAAAGTGCTTGGCTCTCTGGAGAGTTTTTGGCAGACATCAAGCAATATCACGCACTCGCCTTAGCCGATTGACTGGTACTGGCTATGTGACCGGCCTCCCGTCTTGCCGTCAGCGGAAGCTAAAGGTGGTTAAGGTCACTTTGGCTCGCAATCAGGATTGCCCCCACCCAGGATCTCCTTTTGGCTGCTTACGGGTCACACCGCAAGGCAAACGCGGCTGCCTGATTTGGTCCATGGAGCATATTTTATTTCTGCTCTATTCTCCAAGGCTCTATACCCCAGCGATCTCTTCCCTATCCGCCACCTAGGGGACACGCCATATACGGGTGTCAGGCTTATCCGCGTGGTGTGTGTGTGTGTGTGTGTATGTACGTATACCGTTATGATTCCGGAACCACGCGACCGATCGTAATAAAATTTGACATGCATATATGCATTCTGATTATGAATCCGACAATTTTTATTATGATTCTTACCATTTTATGACTATATTATAGCCATTTTTCGATATTTAAAAAAATATTTTTGCTTTTTTTTTGATGAAATAATTTATACAATATATTTAACAACAGTGTCTATAAGAGCATAAAACTAACTACTTTTTCCCGCAAGATTTTCCAGATTGACTGTTCCGTTCAATTTTAATGATAAAAAAGGTTATTTTGAAAAAAAATCAATATTTCTAAAATTAAATTGTCAAACGTTTTTAAAAAATGTATGACAATGAAAAACGATAATATCTATTTGCTGTTAAAATTTTAAACCATTTTGATGACTAGTTTTCGAGCTAAAAATCGAAACCTAAAAAAAAAATTGATTTTCTATGTCGTGCGATTACGGGAGTAAAAAGGCTTTAATTAAGTTAAAAATTTGAGAAAATATTGATCTTTCGATCACCTTGGCTAGGTTCTTTTCGCAGCTTATTAAATCATCTGTCAAATCTCGTAGATGATGTCTAGGTGCCAGGACGACGTGACATCGTCTACAGATAAGAGGGCTAAATCTCGATTAAAATTATCGTCAAATATTCGCCATATCTCGTAGACGATGCCAGGTGCCAGAACTACTCCCAGAACGACGGGACATCGTCTACCGATAAGAGCACCAGATATCGATTAAAATTATCGTCAAATATCTGTGGCATCTCGTAGATAATGTCTAGGTGCCAAGACGACTCCCAGGACGACGTGACATCGTCTATAGATAAGATAACTAAATCTCGATTAAAATTATCGTCAAATATCTGTCATATCTCGTAAACGATGTATAGGTGCCAGGACGACTCTCAGGAAGACGAGACATCGTCTACGAATGAGAGCACTAGTTGTATATATTTTATAAACACCAGAAATATTAACTTATTTACTGAAATATATTGTGATATACATATCTATATTATATCTCTTTCATGTTTCTTATCATGATTATCCCCAGCATCATGTAATCTGGACAAAATGTGATAATTTTTATTTGGCATTTTCATACATATAATCTTGTACGATTAGTGTATAAAAATATATATTTTTTTACATCAATTAAAAGATATTTATGTTTGCACATTCGTACGTACGTTACTTAGCTAATGTTTACCGTTAATGTTTATAAAAACTAATCATTTAGAAATTTAATTTCTGTCATAAATCTATGCGTTGATATACAAAGATTACAGTAATTAAACAAAAATTTATTTTCACAAAACATATCTACATAAGATAGGGATGTTTACAAAAGACATAGTTTTCCAAATTAAAGAATTTTAATATTATGTAGATTATTAATTTTTAGTACATCATTGTTTTTCGGCCCTAAAATTACTCTTTCGCAAAATTTTTGGCATTATTATTATTATTAAAGCAATCTCCATAAATTTCCATAATTATATCACTGGTTGATAATAATTCTGTTGGAAGTAAAGTTATATCATTGTCTATTTCGAATTCTTTAGAATATTTTCCATTCCCAATTTTTAATAGCTATTGTTTAAACTTTTTGTCACAATTACTAACTCTTATTTTATCTTTTAAAATCATTATTTGAAATTTACTCCATAAATGACTATTTTTTTCACAGTTTTGAATAATTTTTGTTCGATTCCTATGGTTGACAACAGGTTGTGTTTGTCAAAAACCACCTGATATAATCATTACTTTGCTACCAAATTCAATGACATTATTACATAAGTTTTAAATAATATCCACTACCTGAAAACCATGTTTTGATGTCATTGTTATTATATCCCAAATTATGACTTTTACATTTTTCATATTTTTTCTATATATTGAATTGGGAGTAATGTTACACGTTGAAATTTTTAATAGCGTGACCATTTGATTTTTAGTAGTTTATTATAATCTTATTACTTTTTAATTGTCTTCAAAACTATAAATATATATACCTAATCAACCGAGCGACGTTAGGAGTGAGGTAACCGTGCTAGTAAAATATTAACCATGTTAACCATTTAGAAGCTGTCCAATTTGCTCTTTCTTCAATACTTCTTAAAACTTTCGCTATACAATTCGAAGGCCTTATAGACAGTAAACGCTGGTCGATAATAAGTAGTTTACTTGGAGAGCCTACATAATATTTTTGTTTAACATTTGTTAATATAATCGTAGTATACAGCTCTGTGACACCTTAAAGGCACGCATGCATAATGTCAACAATTATACCATTAACAAGATTAAAATGATTGAGATTTAGGAGAGATTATGGTCAATTAATGCCAGTAATAGCATCCGAGTTACTGCTATGTGCCAAAAGCATTTCTTCTTTAATAGAGGTATCAGTTCTTAGAAGGGGAGGCGATAGTATCATAGAATACTTTCTTACACCATTAACTGCTATAGTTGGATGTTCACAGTACGTACATCTATTCAATCCATTGAATCTTTTATACAAAGCATAGCACGACATGAGGAATCAACGCAACAACCAAGTGGAAATAGCTTACTGACTTTTTCTTCTCCGTTCCAATATTATTTAAATCCTTTGGATGATAATTGATTAGCCTGATTAATAAATGAATTCAAGTACAGATTTATGATAGGTTCCACTTTGGTAACCCATAATCCAGCAGGTATCATATAATTACTTCGTAACTTATTAGGTAGTTCATTAAGCATGATGTAGATAGGCCAAACAGATATTTTTGAAGAATCAGATGCTTGACAACTATCTGTGTTTATAATATAAGAAAAATTAAATTTATTTCCGAGAAGATCATACTTTTTGCATAATTTTTATAAATACTTCCATCGTAAACATCTTCTAGTGCATCTTCATTGTTTTTTTTTCTATTAAATCCATAAAAAATATTTTTTACTACATTCTCATTTGAGAATAGATTCTGTATCTGGCTTCTAATATCAAGTTGGGCAAAAAATGTATCAACATTACATTAATCAAGTTTAGCACCACACGAACACACAGAATTCGATATTGTGTCTATATTTTTAATTATATCTCTGTTGCATTGAACACATTGCATATGATAAGTAACTGAATCTGTGTTTACTTGCAGCAAATTCTTAATCATATACTTTGTTACTGGCAAAATATTCGTGTTAAAAGTACAGTTCAGCATTTTTAAAATATCTAGTACTGCAATCCAGGTTAGAGCGTGTTTTTTGCAATCTTCAAACACATAAGTAGTATTTCTGCTACATAATTAGTTCCATCCACATCAACAGCTTTATGCAGACAATCTTTTTTCTGTTTATTGTAACTAGATGTATCATTAACCTAATAAATAAATGTTAATATTAGTATACATAAATAAATGACTGCATTTTATAACAAACAGAAGCTTTCTTTAAAAAAAAATTAAATAAAAAAATAACATTTTCGAGTTAGACAATTTTTCATAAGATTTTTCTAATAATAAATTTTACCTTAATAGACTGGTTGTTAGTAATATTTTTGAACTCAATTGGTTCTGATGCATCTTCAGACTTTGTTTGGCAATTTGTATCATTCTTGTGTTCCGCATCGTGTTCAATTTGTACAACACGGCTCTGTAAACATTAGTTAATGCTATAATACACAATGAGAAATATTAATTTCAGTGGTTAATAGTCGCGGGTTTCAAATAAAGAAATATTTCAATTGTTTCAAAAAAAAAAAATTAAAATATTTGTATTAAGTTTAAAATATATACACACACATGTATATATACAATTAAAAACAATTCATATGAAACAAAACTGCGGTCCAACATGGCGGGTGTGCGGTTGCCTGACAAGTGTCCCAGCTATTTCAATTGTTATAAGTAAACGAAAGCATCAACAATCGTTTGTATTATCTGCGATGCAGCATATCATCCGAGCTGCTTAGCGCTGAAAGAAAAAAATTACTAGAAAGTGAGTAACAACCTAATGGTCTGCCCAGAACATAACCTCAAAAATTGAGGAAGACAGCATAAGTGAGTCAGCAAAAGTGTTAATTGCGCAAATAAAGTTAAATAAATCCGAAAGAGTAAGGAAAGAACTCTTAACGAAAGTATCAAGTTCAGCATACTACTAGATTGTGATATTACTGAAAAGTACAAGATACTGAATGCTAAAAATCTACTATTTAAGCAGTTGGTTAAAGAACTGGGAGAAAACAAAAATGTATTGAAGGAAAAACTTGAAAATAAACAGTATAATAGTGTATCACTTAGGGTATCTTATGCTGAGGTGATAAACCAGCCAAAACCGCTCCGTAAAAAAGTGCCAAAAATAACAGTAAATAACATGGGCAGTCTATAGATATGAAAAAGAAGGTTATAGAGTGCTTAACGCGTGAAAAAAAGATCCAAACTAAAAATATGTATTATAATAAAAAAGAAGAACTAGCCATTAATTGTGTAAATAGTGATAGTAAACTAACTGAAGCTGTCTTAAAAGATAACTTAGAAGGAGTTTGTGAGGTTAGGAAAGAAGAATTTATATATCCTAAAATAAAAGTAGTTTGTTTTGACAACTACATGAACTGGAGTCCATCTGAGATAGAGAGTGATATCAACTCAAGGAACTTCAGCAGTTTTTCAAATGAAGGCCTAGCTCTGCATATGAACAAAAGCAAACGTAGTGATACAATGACAGTATTAATCCAGGTTCCTCCTAAGATATATAATCCTACGAAGATTTTGCTGTTATTCTCCTTGCTGGATACCAAAGCTGCAAACTCTACGACTATTTAAGTATAAGACCATGTTTCAACTGTGGTAGGTATGGTCATAGTAGAAGCAAATACAAAAATAATACAGTTTGTCTAAATTGTGCAGATAGTCATAAGACCAGTGACACTGCACAAACAATATAATAAAGTGCTTAAATAGTGAATATTCAAATGTTAACTACAACAACTTTGTATCTTCGAGGTAATAAGGCTACATAATAACGACCTCAAAACCCTGTACTTAAGTTCTACAACTATTACTAGAAAAAGGAGTTTAACTATACCTTAAAGTTATAAAAGAGTCAGTGATAAAAAAGTCTCAACAAAGCGATCATTACATATAATGCGCTACCCAATAGTCTTAAAGTAGTAGATATAAATAAACCATCTGATAAGAATTTAATCAAGAAGTGGATTAAAATGAATTGTTGACTATTTATATGCCATATTTTAACATAGGAATTATTTAAATGAAATTTGTTGTTATTGCGTGCGAAATTAAATATAAGCAACGGAAGTTATTTGTTAAACGCACAATAAATAAGCATGCGATTGATGCCTTTAGTTTGTGACATAAAGCGTAAGAAGGAAAATTTTTCTAATTTTTAAGTATATTTTTAATATCTTGTATTTTTTAATATAATGCCAGTGCTTGCGAACAGGTAACACGTTTACCTCTGCAAGGTACTGAGTGTCTTTATCAATTAGTTATACTTTGTACTATTCTGGAATAAATAAATACAAAAATAAAATAAAAAATTAAGATAATAATGAAAAACAATGAAAATAATTTGAATCGAGATATTGTTTTATACATCATTTTCATCAACTCTTCTTTTAATGTTTTTACTAAATGCCTCTGCTTAAAGGTTCACTTATGATCCATGCATGTTCTTTCATTTCGCGAGTAATAATTTTCACAAAGATGCAATACATAAATCAGTGTTTTGCGTATTATTAGGTCCGGAAGGTGATCATGTCTTTGTCCTTCACCTTCATTTATAAATAAAAATTTTAGCTTTTCAGTGTTGTGATACGTACTACAAGTGGCATTTTAATATAGATCCTCTGTTTATATCTTTCTAAGAATTATCATTCGCAAAATAAAATAACGTACAGGGATTATATGCGAACATTTAAACAGGGGCTTAAGTAAGATAGTTAATTAAAATCTATCAACGTTGACTTCATTAAAATGATTAAAACAAGTGTAACGAGGTGTGAAACCGGGCAGATTCGCGCATCGTTACAATTGTTTAAATCACAGAATTCGAGGGATTGTAATTTGCTATTTTATTTTAATCGGGACTAGATTCATTTTCCCGAGTTGTTCTCTCCCGTTCCCTACGAAATCATCGCGAATACCGCCGCCTCCGCGGGCGTTACAACAAGCGGTTGTAACGCAAAACTGAGAAGCCGGCTCCGCACAGGAGAGTGCGGAGAGATAGCACACGTGCGAACACGACGTTCGTGAAGCAGCTCTTGCAGCGAAAATCACAGGCATTCAGAGAGTTCTCTGCCGCACCGAGGGATTGTAATCCGGTCGGATATTGCTGTGTTTGTTTTCCCCAGAAATTGAACCCCGTTACACAATATCTACAAAAAATTCAGACCTTTAGCATTGCATAAGAACTGGGATTATAAAGTTGATTTAGTCAATGACTCTCATCATTTTTTTACAAGGATTTTGTAATCCCATTTTTTACGTAATGCAGCTCGAGGTCTGAATTTTTATGTATATATTGTTGGAGTCATTTAAACGAACGGTACTTTGATAGTTTTCACTTAACTGCTCCTGTTTAAATGTTAACCTATAATCCGTGCATGTTATTTTATTTTGCAGATAATAATTTTCAGAATGATATACATAGAGGATGTATTAGCCCTAGTGAGGCATAAATCTTTATCCTGTCGTATTTTTAGATCCAAAATATGATCCTGTCGTATTTTTAGATCCAAAATATGATCCTGTCGTATTTTTAGATCCAAAATATGATCCTGTCGTATTTTTAGATCCAAAATATGATCCTGTCGTATTTTTAGATCCAAAATATGATCCTGTCGTATTTTTAGATCCAAAATATGATAATTATTTCGCCCTTTTCCCTTGTATACAAATAAAGTGTCACTTGCAAGTATCACAACACTGAAAAGTTGAACTTCCTAATTATAAACAAAGCTGAAGGACAAAATAATTATCACATTTTAGACCTAAAAATGCAACAGATTTATCTTTCTGAAACTTATCCATAGCTTCATAACAAGAAAACTATATTAATTGTGGAGAGAGTGAAGATTCACAACTCTTGATAAAGAAGACGAGCACCAGTCATGTCCTGCAGCTACATCCAGCCTGACTTGGAGGAGTTTTTAATTACTGCAGCTTGTGGCATTGCGAATTTGCCTTATCCTAAAGCCTGCACGTGCAAAAACAATTATTTTTAAAACTTAAAAGAGCATACACAAAAGAGACGTATAGAAAAGGAGAGAACAGGAATAGGTGAGAAGAGGAATAGGTGAGAAGGGAAAAGAGAAACTTGTAATCAAATAGACTTACACGTATGTACACACAACTGAGATACAGCTACGCAAGGAGCTGCTTCCTTTACCTAAACTCGTACAGCCTACGGAGTTACTCTAGCTGATAACATGTTCCATGTCAGCCACTGGCTGAGGTTGACAATTGACAAGGGTCATGCTACTGCAGATTCCTCCAAAGTTACTCAATGAAATCATTAAAAAAAATGAAATTAGGAAGAAAATAAAAATTAATTATTATAATGAATTTTCAACAAAATTATTTATAAAAACATGAATATTGCTTCACTGCAGCACATGCTAAAAAATCGTTGCACTTGGAAAATTTTGCACTTATGTATTACAACTATATGAACATGTGCTGTCAAGATGCCGAAAAATTGCCGCCGCAAAAGTTTAAATTTAAGGTGCTGGGTAAATATAGGAACCGAGCAGAGTTTTAGAGTAGCATATGTGCCAATGACGACGTATATCAAAATTCTGCCATGGTAATCTAACAAAACAAATCTAAAAAAATGGATACGTGTGACTTTAAGACGTCAGATATAAAAATATACGTACTAATTCTCTGGATCTAATGTTACATGGCTTTCTTCTTTTTACGTGTTGCAATTGTACTGCGAGGAATCCTCTTTTTTGGAAAACCTACTATAATATAATCGATACATCATACTAGTGAATATCCCTTTAAATAAAATGGATTTGGTTATTTACAAAAATTATGATTATTAGTTAAAAATCAAAAGTTTATTTAAAACTATTACTGACTTACCCTTAAAATTAATTTTTTTTTCCTTTAATATAGATTGTATTCGCTTTTGTTATTGCAACATAACTTATTTTCAGTAAATATGCATTATAAAGATATTCTGAACACCGTATATACCATACAATAGAACGGGTGAACTGAGATCAATTTTATAAAAATCTTAGTCATAACTAAGATTTTTATAAAATTGATCTCAGTGATACTAAATCACTGTAATACAAATATTAGTATGTTAAAAAGATGACGAAACTATAACGAACCTCATGCCCACGTTTATATTCCTGATAGAAATAAAGGTTCTGGAAATAACGGAAGGAGGACTGCATCAGTTTCGCAAATCAAAAAATTTGACTTTCAGGTATATTCAGAAGATCCAAAATTTTATCAAGGGAAATTACTAATATTACAAAAAGAGCCAGGGGTTAAGGAAAAAAATGTTGTTACGTTTTGTATACTGCAGGTACATATATTGCAGATGAAACATTTATACTAAACGATTTAAATAATAAAAAAAATGCTTATTTAACAAATATACTGTTTACAGCAACATATGATTTACTACAGTCTTACCTAAATGCTAAAAAAAGACGTTTTCTTATACCAAACTCCAAGGCAAAGAATGTTGACCCTGATACTTCTGTAGAGCAAGATGCATTTTTTTAAGATTATTATTATTACATGTAAAAGGGGCTCAATCTTTTGGAGAATTAAAAACATTGGAAAATGTTAGACACGCAACATTTCATGAAGAAGTTGTAGCTAGAAAATTAATAACCACTGATAAAGAATAGGACAGGTAGGACAAATGCTTGGAATAAGCAATCAACGTTGAATTTTCTAAAGCTCTGTGTAACCAGTTTGGTTATATATGCATATTTCATCGCCAAGTAAATATTACAGAATTATTTGAAAAATATGAAGCATATTTTTATAGTCCATTGTTAACTAAAGAAATACGTAAAAATATCTTACTAAAACATATCAATTCTATTTTAACAAGTCACGGGTATACACTGAATAATTTTAATTTACCTAAATTTAGTAAGGATGTTGAGGAAACTAATTATGAAGAATTTTATGCAACAAATGAAATTGAAAATGATTGATTATACAATATAAGCTCTTTCACGAATATACAACGTGAAATTTTTGATGCAAATAAAAAATGTAATTAATATAGCTAATCAAGTGAAGTGTTTCTTTATTGATAAAACTGGAGGTAGTGGAAAAAGCTACTTACTAAATACAATTATTACTCATTTAAGGGGGCATACCACCTTTGAAATTAAAATCAAAATTTATCATTAAAAATTTCTAAATACTTATATAAATTAACCAAATTTTTTTTACTATTCTTAATTACCTTTATTTTGATGGTTTTAGACCTTCTATACACCTTTATATTCCCTACGTTTAGTAGGGAGTCCACAATTCACTAACCGTAAGATTCCAGAGGAACGAATGGACCAAATGAGCTCAAACTCCAGGATATTGTTTAAAAGTACATTAGTTATGGTATAAATGAGGGGATTTAGTTAGTAAATTTCATAGAAAAAAAGTTACATGATAAAGATAAAGTTATATGTTAAAATTAATCAAAAATTGATAAAAAAATCAGTAATATGCTGTGAATTATGGACTCCCTACTATACGTATGTATTGTAGAGGTATATAGAAGGTCTAAAACCATCAAAATAAAGGTAATTATGTCTAAGAAAAGTAAACAAAATTTAGTTTATTTATATAAGTATTAATAAATCTTTAATAAAAGAACTAGCAGCAGATGCCTCTCTCGCTAACGCTCGCTCAGTTGTATATCAATGACGATCGTGTATGTATATATATATATATATGAGATCCAGGCTTATACCTGTGATTTTTTAGTTCCTAGATTAAAGATTATATATGACTTAGTTTTTTTGTGAGTTGAACTATTCGAGTATAAATCATTCTATATTATAAAATTTAGAATTTTTAAGTTTGGAATTAAGAAAATATTTAATTTATTCAAGAATATTTTAAGTTTTTTTAAACATATCTGTTGTTTATAATACTTGTAGGAAAAAAACATTGAACATGTTTCAATATACATTCGATTTATTTTAATTAATGATACTAAATAGTAATTTAATATTTATTTTTTAATATTTTATATTTACATTGCATGTATGTGTTTGGAATTAACAATATATATATATATATATATATATATATAAAATTTTAATTAAAATAAATTATTTTATTTTTAATAGACAATTATGAAAAATAGATTTGTTGATAATCCAAATAAATTGACCGCAAAGAAATTTAATAAAAAGTTGCCCTAATCGATGATCGAACCCCGGTCCTCAACTTCCCAATCCATTATCTTACTACCTGAGCTATTTGTGCTGTTGTAAGTATTGAAATTCTATACTGTTTTTACCTGAAAATATGTTTGATTTATGACTTTGTACAGTTTACACGTATACTTCAAGATGTAAATTGAAAAGATTTATAATATTTTCAAAGTTAAGATTGATATTTATAATCTTAATTTGATATTAACATTATATTATTTAGCTTAGAAGAATTATTCTAATTTATAAATATGCAAAGACAAAATAAACTTATGTTCAATTGTTAAATTAGATTTTTTTATTTTGTTAATGAAATTATTTTATCAATTAGCAGCAGATAGTCTATACACGTAAACGATAGAATACTGGATAATAATAGATTGTGAAGTTCAGGACTGGGGTTTAATCCTCGGTTAGGCAACTTTTTTTTTATTTTTTCTTTGCGGTCAATTTTTTGGATTATCAACAAATCTATTTTTCATAATTGTTTAGTAAAAACAAAATAATTCTATTTTAATTATAACAAATTCTATTTTATGAGTAATTTTTGACGTGATTTTGAACGTGATTTCTCACGTGAGAAATCGCGTAATAAGTCATGTGACAAATCAAGTGACAGATCACGTGATTTATCGTGTGATAAATCACGTGATTTTTCTCGCCAGGTAGAAAACTCAGCATCTTATGGCGATATGTTTACAACAATTTTTTCAAAACAAGGTAATATTATAAGTTTTTTCAAAGTATTTTCAGTATTTTTAGATATGCGTCATTTTACCATGCGTTGACGATAAAATTATTGCAATAATATGCTTTCATAGTTAGTTGCTTGAATTTATTGCACTGTCAGAAGCAAACTAAACGTTTGGAAGACTGCGCAGGTTGAGTTTATATAAATACATTCCTGTTATTTATCAGTGAACTTTTATTATATTTTCCTCTAATTATTCTGATCTGACCTGTAGAAGGGGTACGTATGCGTAATATGTATGCGTTAAGATCGGTAAATCATAGCTATAGATAATTTAGTATCAGAAACAGAAACGTTTTGAAGTTTGCGGAGGTTATCATTTATATTATTTCTCATTTAAAGTTTGTTAAATAATTTTAATAACCACAACCTTGTGCATATATTGGCTTTATGGGTTTCAATGGAGGGACGCTGTTCGCTTTGGCGATCGGTGAGACGGGTCTCAAATCGTTACCTTTAAGTGCATTAACTGGTTCAGCTCTAAGACAAAGGTTGGCGCATGGGTGATTAGGTTAGGCTCTTGATGCTCGATTGCTGCGATGGTCAAGTAGCCAATTTTATGAAAGAGCAAAAAAATTCTGATTGGGGATTTTAGAGCCACGCTGATTGGTCGACATGTTCTGGTTTTTCTAATCTCAAAAATATTTAGGATCATAAATAATAAGTACATACACTCATTTATCGCACATAAACGCGGTGCTCTGGGGTGGGTATTATAAAACTATATATTTACAAGCGCCTTAATATGTACACCAATGTATGTAATTTAGACAAACAATGCGAACTACGGCGTAAGGTGGAGGCGACGATGAAAGTGAGAATCAGTAAGATTACCGACATTTTGCATACAATATTCTATGATGTACAGTTTTTTAATAATTAAATCACTAAAAACTCTGTGTTCCGAGGTCACTTACACAATAAGAAACAATTATCAATTTGATTTTTATTGATTTGAAGTATATTGAAAGCATATAATAAGAACTACGGCGAAAGGTGAGGTCACAATCAGTAAAGTTCGCTCTGACAGCCCCTTGACTTCCAACAAACAATAACTAATTCCTTCTTTTGACGAACGCAAGCAATTTTTATTATACACTCTATCCAAAAAAAAATCATTGCGAGTGTAGAAGCATTAGTTTGTAAGCGCAACGTTTTAATATTGAACAGACATAGTTTCGCTATATACATATAAATACTTATATACATCAGAAAATAGGATAAGAATTTGTTATATATCGATTTTTTGCTGATAGGTCTCTAGGCCTTAATATGATTAATTAAAAATGTATGTGTTTGAGTAGTCTTTAAAACGAAAGTTTTTCAATATGGATGGCGGCTCGAAGGATCAAGATCTAACCTAAAGAGCGGACATTTAAGTACATCAATTTAGTCACTATGAATCTATTTTTATTTTAAAGCATTGTCTTTCTCATTTATCTATATTATGATTTTGGAAAAAATAAAAGGAGTTATGTTATGTATTAAAATTTATATGCATTAATACATATTTTCATCCTTTGTGCCGCTACATTGATTACGTGAGCTCCCAATTGTTTAAATGTATCAATAATAAAACCGAATTTACAAAACAATATCACTTAAAAAATATTGGAGTAAAAATCGTAACTCATGTACTTTAGTGTAAGATTTAACCTTAAGTTTTCGAGAAAATATTGACAAATAAAGCACTTCCGTGTCGCGGTCGTGCTTAAAAATAAATCGAATAAAGCTAATAAGCAGCTACAAGTAAAGAATTAAGAAGTATATTTAACTTGCAGATATCGATAAATTCATATAAAAATAAGAATTAAGATAACAAGAAAATCCGTCCAGATCCAAATTTTGGACATGATTTATGCCTTCTTTTTTAATTAACTTGGTCTGTAAAATGCAAAGCTTCCCTAGGTAGGAAACAAAAAATTTATTTTTCAATAAAAACGGTTTAAAAAAATGTCACTTTTGGTGAAATTTTAAGTTAAATTATCTGCGGTGAAAAGATAGGTAATATTATTCACTTTAAGGTGCACATTTACTATTTTTATTAACTCTTTCTATAAAATTATCACAAAAAACTAAATTTAAGAATCGCTATAAAACTAAAACACATTAATAAAATGAAAAACAGATTTTTTTCCTCATTATGCTACGTAAAAACAAAAAGATCAATCATCAACATATATTAGAGGCCACAGGTTATACAACAAAACCGCAATGGTTATTATAAGAAAAAGTGGCGGACCAGATTTATTTATAATTGTAACATACAGGGTGAGTCATTTTAATCTTTAATCTCAATTATCTCGTTGGCAAATCGAAAATAGGAAGAATCAAAATTAATTTTAAAACAATTTTCGAATAAATGGATAAAAACAAATATTTTAGATGCCATTAGCAGTAGAAGTTTGGCGTTAATTTAGTACTCTTACTTTTTTTCTTTTGATTTTCTTTATTTCGACAAACATTAAATTCTTGACATTTTTATGATCTACAAATTTTATATAATACTATATGATGGTTCTAACCCAACTAGAATGTAATCATCAGATCATGAAAATAACATTTTAAAAATAAAAATCATGCAAAAACTAAAATGGGGGGTTGGCAAGCGAAGCGAGCAGGGGGGCAAAGCTCCACTAGTATATGTATATAAATCAAAATTTTGAAAATTTCAATAAATTTTGAAAATTATGAAAATTTTAAAAATTGTTTCAAAAGTTTTTAACGATTTTAAGCTTTAGTAAGGAAATGAAAAAAATAAATCAAGAGAAGCGAAAATGGTCATTTTCGCTCCTCTTGATTTCCGATTCTCAAATTATTGTAGGCTCGTTCTACCTTATAGGGAGATAAAATGGATTAATTTATACATGTAATATGACCAGGGACTCTTGCTCTATATTTTGTCTGACAATCGGAAAACCCTATTTTGAAAAACTTGAAATTTTAATGGAATATATTTTGACACGTGACCCATTGTCATGATTTTTTTCGTGAGGTTATGATGTTTAATTATAGATATGAATTTTTAAAAAATTCACCTTTTTCTTTTTATCTGACGAACAAAGCGGTCGATCCCGAGGACCGAACAAGGAAAAGTAGGTAATTTTATTCTTTTTCAAATTCATTATAGCTAAATTGTTTGTAACAATGGGGTGATTGAAAAAAAAAACACAAAAAGGGTTTAACAAAAATCAAAAAATGGCCATAAAAATAGTTGAGAAAATAAAAAATAACTGTTTTTTCCGAATTTAAAATCTAAAAATAGATATGCATGTCAAATTTTATCATACACACACACACACACACACACACACACATATCTATACGGACATTTTCTAAAAACACTTCTAGCACACCAAAAAGCATTTTCTAGAAGTTTAGAAGAAAGCAAAATTTTAATTAAAATCGGAGAAATTTGAATAAATCGAACTAGAATTGACGTTTTTGACAGAAATTTAAGTAACCTGTAGCATAAATTGGTATAGCATCAAATTTGGTAATAAATAAAAGAAATAACAATGACATCAAAACACGCTTTTCAGGAAAAAGACTTTATTTAAAGACTTATATAATAATGACATTGAATTTGGTAATAATTGTATCAGGTGACTTCTGACAAATACTACCTGTTGGCAAACATGGGAATCGAACAAAAATTATTGAAAACTTCATGAAAAATAGTCATTTATGGAGTAAATTCCAACAAATTTGCAATGGACAATGATAGAACTAAAGTATGGTATGTATTAAATAAAGAAAATAAATATTTGTTTTCAATTTTTTGTGGTTCTTATACTTATATTAACATATACCCTGGCTTTCAATTGCATTAATGTAGTAAAAGTTATATTTTAGTATGCCTAATTTTATCGAACGATTTAGTTAGTTTAATTAATTTTATTTCAATACTATAGTTCCATAGTTTTCATTGTTTAAGTGTAAAAACTGATTTTAAACATCAAAAGCTATGGAGCGCATCAACAAGACCTGGTAATCGGCGACCTCATGCACCTGGATACCATACACGAGAGATATCGATATTCCCGTAATAAAAATTTCAGCGTGCACTACCCGAACCCCATCATCATATATTTTATTTTTAGAACAAATTTAAGGTACATACTTCAATAAGTTTTCTCAAGAAGATATAACATTTCTAAAAAAAACTGAACCAATGTAAAAAGGTTAGGCGCGTTCGAGGTTTTGCGTATCATCATGAATGACAATAATTATTTTTACTGAGAAATTACAGATTAAAAAACAACTGAGATCAATTAAAACAAGTCAAGTTTACAATCATATTATTTTATTTATAATACGACTAACAAAAAATCATTATGTTTAATTGAGCCCTGGTAAAAAATCACACATGGGACCTATGCTGCATTTACGTAGGAATCACGTTGAACTGATGTAAGAACTATGTAAAACTAATAAGGAATCATATATTTCCTTATGGGAATCACATGGGTCTTATGTCTGAATTTGCTGTTGATTCCAACTTGTAGCAATATGGGTCCCATGTTGTTTCCACGTGAGTCCAACATAGTTCCAACATGAATTTTATATGGTAGTTGCATTGCATTTACATGGAAATCATATCGAAACTACATGAATTTAACAAACAGTATACACAAGGATTTAAAATTTTGCGCGAAGCTTACAGTGACATCTGATAGGTCTGGTATGATTCCTACATCGTTCCAACATAAATACCATATGATTCCTACATTATTCATTCATGTAAGTACCTGCACTCTCACTCTCTCACGTCGACGGGGTAATATCTCTCGTCTCTCTTTATCGTTCGTCGAAGTGTGCGGCGTTTGCACCTCCGTGTTATAAATGGCGCCCCAAAACGTGTGTCAAGGTCAAGCTATTTAACTCGCGAGTGTACGTAAAAAAAAAAACTGACCGCAACGGTAGAAAGTATTAGACAGCGTCAAACAATACGCGCAGTTTAACTTTGTAGCGGCAGGCATCAACCTTCAAAATTCGAGACGGTCAACGACCGAGCGGCCAGCGACAGCGAGCGTATACATTGTTTACATCGCGCGCCGCGAACCGAGAGCTCGAATTCTTAAAGTCAGTATAGGAATTCAAACTATTGTATGGATTTTTGAGAATTCTTTTTGCACTCTGATGCAATTTTTGAACTTGATTACTGTTTAAGCCGTAATCTCGCAGTTCAACAAATTGTTGTGTTATTAGGAATGTTAAGGCATAAATCGCGATAATAATTTAGAAAATTTTCGAGAGATCTTGAGCCTGGTTTTGTGAGAAAAATAGCTGTGTAGTTGAGTACAGAAACGTACGAATAAATAGACATATACAATCAACACACAGCCGCTCCGGCGTATAATTGCTTTTTCGAATTCGCGTAGAAAAAAATTTGCATGATAGAGGGAGTTAGTAACATTTAAATTCACAAATAATTTATTAAAGTGGAATTGTTTTTTTTTACAAATTAGTAAGTTTTTTTCTCTTTCTCAGATTTTAAAACTTGTAGCACAAAACGTGCGTGATTACTTGCTCTGTCAGGCAATTTATCGCGGTTTAAAAACAAATTATTGTTACCGTTCTACAAATTTAATTGAGTAATTAAAATTAAATCACACGTATTAATCGAAAAAGTAAACGTGTGTTCCAGTGTCGACAACTAATTATTAAATTCACTTCGAGAGTAACTTGGATTGTTGAATCCTGAGTTTTTTTTGTTTGTGCTGAATTTGACTCGGCTCTGCTTCTATTAAATGTCAGAATACTCAACGAGCACAATGTCTTTAACTGGCTCGTACATAGACTTAAGCAGATTGCATGTAGCAATACAAGACCACGTAAGATCGATGGACACGAATACGTTAGGTCAAGCGTTAGATTTCTTAGGTTTTGCAGGATAGGGGGGCTGATGAAGACAGAATGCGTCGATTGTTTAGGTGCCTAGCAGGTGACTACGCGCCAGAAGACTTCCGTCCGTCGCTAACCTTGTTAAATTCGGAGGAGTTATTTAGGTCGCGGGCGACACGACGCGAGTCGCACATAACGAATTATACCCCTCAGGAAGTCAGCGGCATATTTGATGAAGAAGAGCGGAACGCGAATCAAATAAGTCTAAGAATTTTGGACCAAAGAAATGCAATCAGCAATCCTGATGCCGAAAGTCAGGAGCAACAGGCGTATCAGCCTGCGGATTGCAGCAATCCAAGCGGCGTCGAAAACGAATTCAGCTGGTTGGAACTAGTAACAATAGCGTTCGGTCAACCGCTACATAGAGAACAGGTTCGACAACCGTTAGCAACAATTTTCGGTGGTAATCCGTGCGATAATACTAGCGCGGTAGGGAACGACGTTGTTGAGGAAAGACTCGAAAATCCAGATCAAATAAGAATAGACGCGAATCCCCCAGAATTAGCGGATGAACAAGAGAGAACATCGAACGTCGATTTCCTGATGTATTTAGCCAGCGACGGCTGCACGTATAATTTACCGAAAAGAGTCGTCGACGACCTATTAAAGAAAGACGACGAAATCGCACAGTATAAGTAAATACGAGATGAGGCGTGCGAATATATAAAGAAATTACGCATAGCTAACAGCGCTCAGAGAGAGCCTCCAGCGTGTAGTACCCGTTTAAGAACATCAGAATCTACACGGTCGAAAGAAGATGCACCACCATCAGCAGAGACCAAGAGTAAACACATAGATTTTAATGACACGTACACGACTAGGTATTTCGAACCAACGAACAAGAATCTCTCAACTTCAGAATTAGAAGATAGCGACATATACCAGCAACCTCAGCAAAGGCTAAGTCAACAGTCGACACCACACAACCATACGCCTGGCCAACTTCGGCCGATTCAGCCTCCGTACACGTTACCACAGTCGAGTTACGAGAGGAATATCTTTTCACAGAACAGAATGGCACGACAGGCACAAGTACCGACATGTCATCAAAGCCAGTGTTACCAGACGGGCGATCAGCATAGAATGAACCAACCACAAAATACTGGTGATTCCCAGCAAAGGAGTGGGAATGTTTGGAGAGAGGGGGACCAGCTAATACGTCCGAATCGCCTGGTTTCAGAACGAGGGCCAAGCAACCTAGAGACTAATACGTCTGGATATTATGACTCTAACCTCCAAAATACGTTGAGAGAAAATTCCGCCGATATTAACGACAAAATACGGAAATGGAATGTAAAATTCGAAGGCACGTCAACAGAAGATGTAGACAAGTTTATCAGATTACTGGCAGGTTGCAGGAAACTAGCTCGTCCAAGGATTTCAGAGGAAGAATTGTTAGACGCGTTATCACACACCACTTCTTTACTATCACGAAGAGCATTGAAATGGGCTAGGGTTGAACGTCCGAAATGGCACACGTGGAAAGATTTCTGCGAGGAAGCTAGAGCAACGTACGGCATGACAGACGAAGAGCGCTCACAACTAATTGTGGAGGCGAGTTCACGTACGCAGGGACCACACTAAGACGTAAACGATTACTACGTTAGCATGGTCATGATATTCAACCGTATGCCGGATGCCCTACCAGTTCGACAACAGCTGGATATTTTATATCAAAATATGAATCCGGAGTTAAAATTGATTTTCGGTCGAATGGAATTCGAAACTCTAAACGAATTCAAGAGTAAAGCTGTGAGTGCCGAGAAATGGACGAGAGCAAAAGCACGTTACAAGCCACCCCCTACTCCGGAGAAATCTATGCTACCAGGAGCGGCTTATAATCCACAGGAGAAGGCAAAGAATAAAAATCAGCCGACGATAGCAGCTATCTGTCCAACGGACGCAAAGGAGCCACCCCTCTGCTTCAAGACTTGGGTCAACAACAATTACCCTTCAATAGCAAAGAAGGATAACAACGGCCGTCAGAACCAAAAAGGGTCCAATAGATCTACCCAGGGTAAGAAGAAAACCTTTGCGGAAAATCAGCAGACCAAGTCCACAGTGCCGACAGATGTGAAAAATAAATCCGACTCCAAGGAGGCCAATAAATCGTCTGGAAAATCGAGTGACTCAGCAAACAAGCAAAAAAGAGAACTAGCTTGCTGGACTTGTAAGTCACCGGGCTTTACGAAGAAGACGTGTCCCAATTGTGCGGGAAAAGCCAAAGGGGAATAGTAAGCGAGATCCGTACTGACCCCGAGGTTAATTCAGGGATCTCGGCATCACAGTCGACTGAACAACTAAATCCGACTGCAATAGCACACTGTGCAGCGACCAGTAGTAACGCTGTTTTATCCGACCAGCGTTGGTGGCTGCAGGTAGGTGAATTCAGGATCAGGGCCCTTTACGACCCAGGAACCACTCAAACTTGCATCGGGGCTACGTCCGTACAACTAGCCAGTACATGTAACGCATAAATAAAACCATGTGACGGAATAGTTGCCTGCATGGCTGACGGTAAAACCTCAATGGTGACTGGAACAGTCGACTTGCCCTTCACGATCGGTGGACAAACCAGGACGCTTACTACGCTAGTAGTACCTGACTTACGTGAAGGATGCAATTTAGACGCTGACTTCGTTCTACAATTTGACGCTAGGCTTAACCCTCGTGAACGAACGTTAACGGTTGAAAATTCAACCGAAGTCATAAACGCCTGTGAAGCGGTAACAGATGGAACCACTCGTCCGGTCTTAGCTTCGATTGGCCTGCAGGATTTGCATGAAGGCCAGAAACGGATGTTAGAAGAATTACTCGATCGGTTAATTCCTAAAGATGATGGGCCGCTCGGCTTTACGAACTTGGTGGAGTTCGATCTAGAGGTAGAGACATGTCGTCCGATCAAGCAGACATTCTATCCGGTTTCGAAGAAACTCGAAGAAATGCTCTTTTCTCAAGTAAAAGAGTTACTAGCAGCAGATATCATCGAGCCTTCGTTTAGCGACTGGGCTAGTCCCGTCGTGATGGTGAAAAAGGGGAATAGTGGAAAGCGTCGATTGTGCATCGACTTCCGCAAATTAAATAAAGTTTCCAAAGTAAGCGCTTACCCCCTACCTTTCATGGATACTATCTTGAGTAAGCTTCAATGTGCTCGTTACATATCTACGATAGATTTGAGCAACGCTTACCATCAGATAAAAATAAAAAAGGAAAGTCGACCGTATACAGCATTCAAGGTCCTGGGAATGGGGTTGTTCCAATGGAAACGTCTCCCGTTCGGCTTAGCTGGTGCTCCTGCCTGCTTCCAGCGTATGATCGACTCCTTGATTACGCCCGATCTCGAACCACACGGTTACAGCTATTTGGACGATATTATCGTCTGTACCGAAACGTTCGAAGACCATTTAAAAGTCTTAGAGATCGTGCTGACGAAGCTAGCCAAAGCACGATTGACTATAAATCGCGAGAAAAGTCATTTTTGTCAATCGGAAGTGCAATATCTTGGCGTGCTCGTCAACAGGGACGGTTTTCGTTCCGATCCGGATAAAATCGCTCCGATTATAGAGTACCCGACTCCGAAGACATTAAAACAACTGAGCAGGTTTTTGGGAATGTCGTCGTGGTACAGGAAGTTCCTCAAAGATTTTGCAACGATAGTTGAACCTTTAAATCGACTGCTTAAGATAGGAACAAGCTACGTTTGAGGGGAGGACCAAGAACGCGCGTTCGAGCAAACTAAAATGCTGATAGCAACCGCTCCGGTTCTCCACCGACCAAACTTTAATAAAACCTTCTGTCTACAATGCGACGCTTCTGGCACAGGCCTTGGTGCTCTTTTAACGCAGGTGATAGAAGGGGAAGAACGTGCGTTATCGTTCGCGAGTCTCACCATAACTCCGGCGGAACGGAATTACTCAGCGAGCGAGCGTGAATGTTTAGCGGTTCTCTGGGCGATACAAAAATTCCGTCCGTACGTTGAAGGTTACCATTTTCTGGTGATTACCGATCATAGCAGTCTCAAGTGGCTAAGTAATTTACGAAGTCCAACTGGACGTTTAGCCAGATGGGCACTTGAGTTGCAGGAATATGATTACACGATCGAACATCGCAAAGGCTCAATGAATGTGGTTCCCGATGCGCTGTCGAGACTTTACGAAGAAGACGACGCAGAAGAGACACATCCGATTATTGCGAGTATAACGCCAGAGGACGAAACAAATGGTACACCGAATTAAAGAAGGAAGTAACTGATAACCCGCTAGAATTTCCTGGCTGGAAGTTATTAGGTGGAAAATTATATACCTACCGGCCTGACGCATTCGTCGATGATGTTTTCGAAGATGAGAATGCTTGGAAATTAGTACTTCCGAAAGAGAAAAGAACTCAAGTTTTGAACGAGTGTCATGACGAAGCGACGTCAGGTCATTTCGGCCGTAAGAAAACGCAAGAAAGAGTCGCCTGTCATACTATTGGCCATCGATGAAAAAAGATGTGACAAATTACGTCCGAAGCTGCTTGATCTGTCAACAATGCCAAGTAGAACAAAGAAAACCAGCTGGTCAGATGGGCAGTCGCAACTTCTCGCGTCCATGGGAAACCGTTGCTGGTGACGTAATGGGTCCGCTACCAAAGTCTACTCACGGTTATGAATATTTACTGGTGTTTCAAGACATGTTTACCAGGTGGGTAGAATGCATACCTATACGAAAGGCCAACGCTCAGACCATCATTAAAAACTTGAATCAACGGGTTTTCCTACGGTTCGGAACGCCAAAAGTCTTCTTTTCCGACAACGGAACAGATTTCCGAAATAAGGCCATGGATAAATTCCTAGAGGAACGGGGAGTACACCATACGTACGCACCACCGTATCACCCTCAGCCTAACACCGGAGAACGTGCGAACCGCACGATTAAAACGCTGATCCGCGAATATATCGAGGGTCATCATAAAACCTGGGACGAACATATTGCAGAGTTCGCATTCAGTATGAACACGGCTTCACATGAATCACTCCAGACTTCTCCGGCGATTCTGAATTTTGGTAGACAGCCGAGCCATCCCAAATCTCTACTTCGACAAGAGGGGATTGAAGCAATAGCCAACGAAGATCAGATCGCTATATCTGAATGGAAGGCTAGGATGGAGAAGCTGAGAGAACTCCAAGAAGCGGCTAACGATAACGCTTAAGAAGCGCAAGCGCGCTGGCCAAATATTTCAACAGCCGACACCGAAACGTGGAGTACTTAGTAGGCGACGAAGTCTGGAAGAAGAATAGAGTACTGTCATCAGCAGCGGAGGGAGTGTCAGCTAAATTAGCTCCACCGTTTATCGGCCCCTTCAAAATCAGCCGTATACTGAGCCCAGGAATTTACGAACTAGTCGACCGAAACGGAACGGTTGATGGACCGACTGCTGTCTAATATTTGAAAAAGTATCAGTAGAGAAGAAAACGACTGTGAGCCTGTCGCAGCAGCAGACGACTGTGAAGTTACTGATCAAGTAGACGACATCAGGACTACGTCCGTCAACAATGAAGAAATTGAAGAAGCGAAAGAATCTAACGCAAGTAGCGAGCGATCGAAAAAGCGTGGTGGGCCGAGAAAAACGCGGTTACTTGTAAAACGCAAAACACTACCGGCGAATATTGTAAACCCGACAAACACCGTAAGCGTCGAGGTAGACAAAGCGAAACGCGGAAGACCGAAAGGTTCGAAAAATAAACCGCGTGACGTTCCGAATAGTTTGTCTCCTAGGAAAACGCGAGCGCAAAAGGCGGGTACGGTTGACAATTAAAATCATGCGATTAGGGAGCTTCATTCTTCTGTATACTGTCTCATTCTCCACTCATAATTCCCTTCTTCCCACATAGACGGCTGAACGCAAGATGGACGACATCAGGGAGTTAGCAGAGGAGATTGTGCAAACAATCGTCGAAGAGTCGATGAGTCACACGGTCGACGACACGCCAGCAGTACCGGCCAACGTCCCATCCAGATTAGAGGTGGGAAGCGAACTTCTCAACCGGTCGATTTTTGCTATCCCGGAATCACCGACCGAGATCGAACTGAGGAAGCAAGCTCTGCTGAAAGAACTGCAGGTGATAGAAGACGCACAGTTCGCTCAGGCTCTAGTCAGAAGACAGCAGGCGAGAAACCGAGCGACGCAGCTCAGAACCGAGCTGATCGCTGCGCTGGAAGAAGCCATCGCTATTGGGTCGGAAATTAAGGAGAAGTATGGCCACCGGCCGGATTTACCTAAGGGAGACACAACCCTAGTAGAAACCGTGGCATTTCTAAAGGCCAAATGCAAAGCGAAGCCGCAACCATTGCCAGCGCCACCGGTTGTCCCGAAGACGGCTCCAACAGCCGTAAGGCCAGATTCGACCAGCCATCAGCCCGACACGATGTCGAAAACCACGGCCGCTCCAGCAGCAACAGCCGTAAAGAAACGGCCGACTCTAACCAACGAACAGTTGAACAAAGAGTTCGGCCGTAACCGTGAATTGAATCGTCGAGCGAAAAACAGGCTGCCGTCTTACACAGAACCTGGACCGCAATGCCCCATTTGCGGATACCGAGGTATTGCTCGATTGGACGAGTGCCCCAATTTCAACGTCCATGGAATGGACTTAACGTACGGCGACAAGTACAAGAAGAAGTAGAAGAAGAAGCTCAGGCTAACGGCCGACCCACTTCATTTCCTCCTGTACCTTACCTCAATCCCGTGCAATGAAGCATTTTGTTTTTTTTTCTTATTTCTCTTCTTTCTCTCTTAATGTTTTTTTTTAGAGGCAAAAGACTGCCGTACTGGCCAACGGCCGTATGTAAAAAGAGAGGCGAGAGACTAGAAATGAACTATTTTTTACTTCTTTCATTATTTGTATTATCTAATTAATGATGATAATAAAAAGTCAAGTTTCCTTGTAAAAATTGATATTTATTACAAGTTCTTATTACCCAGTTAGACATGACTAAGTGCGAGCTGGTACACCTGGCGGGGTACACAGCGTCTGGGGGAGGGTGTTGTGACGGCCGAGTACACGTCAAATGTCTAACGACTAATCATGTACTAATTATAATAAGATTATTGTTTCAGCAAGCTGCCAACGAGCGCCGAAACGAGCGAGAACGAGAGACGAGGCAAGATAGAGACAGAGAGAGTGAGAGCATAGGTAGCGCGGTTGCCGCCTGGCCGCACAGCGTTTATGACAACGATGTGCCGACGGCCGGGAGAGCTGCGACTAGAGTTAGTCTCGCTGCGCTATCCACACGAGTAGCTCGCGCTACTACTATACGCGGGTTTGTTGTGAGTCCTGCGAGCATCTCGAGAGCGAACGATATTCGTCCGTGCGTTACCGACGAGTCGCTGCGACGCCCGTCCGAACTGTTGCATCTCCACGTCCGAGACTGGATCACGTCCGTTTGCGTCAAGTACTACTGTCACTACTGAGTTGTAAGTACCTGCACTCTCACTCTCTCACGTCGACGGGGTAATATCTCTCGTCTCTCTTTATCGTTCGTCGAAGTGTGCGGTGTTTGCACCTCCGTGTATAGTTACAATTGAATATTCATTTCCTTATCTAAACTTCTCGTGTGTTATTTCCTACGACCCGACCTACGCCGCCTCCGCGGGCTCGTGTAAAAACACGTGCATGATCTGAGTCGGCCGAGCCGTCCCTTCTGCACGCCCGACGTTAATTTACAATAAACAGGACCCTTCTGGCCCTGGTTATAACACGGCAGGAAAGTATTAACCGAGTGTTATACTATAGGTCAAGCTTTATTTGAGTATGAGTCCTGAAGAGTACTGTTACATTACATCTATTCAAATTAGATATATCACGTTTAAATTAACTTTATTTTTCAGATCACATATTATTTATTGGGTATTTAAAATTAGATTCGATAACGTAAAAGTGCTCTTTAATGTCTATAACTAAATGAGTCTGCGATAGCTATAAAAATAAATGATTTATTACTTTTACAAATAAATTGTACTTGCTGTATGTCGCATACAAAAATGATGCAATGTTTTTGCAGTATTTTTGGGATTATTTTGCAGGTTCAATTAACCTATGTAAAATGCATATTAAATTACTTTACTGACAATTTAACGTGCGTGTATCTCTTTCCTTAAGATAGAATAACTCGAATCAAACCTTTTTTAGAATGTTAATATGAAGTAAAATTATTCAAATAACTCTTCAATACCACATAAAACAAGAATGGTAATAGAAAGGTTTTAAAGCTTTGTTAATTAACATTGTTTAATTATGCTATACCAAGAACCTATAACATTTTTTAACTTTAAAGTTTGAACTTTTTAATATCACAGTGGATTACTTTTAATGACTTTAACCCTTTTAATTATAATGATAATTAAAGCTATGATTCTTCCAGTGAGCATAACCAACTTTAGAATACTATAATTCAAACAAAAACTTATCGATACGAGGCCTTTCTTAAGTCTTGGATTTTACTACCTAACTGTCTATTAAAATTAGCTAACAATTTTCCTTTGGTTTTCTTGTCGTACTCCCTTTCTGTCATATAATCTTGGAATAATTCTAAAAAATGAAACCATCATTGAGAATGTAACAATATTAGAAATAATAATAGAAATTCAATTATTAACATGAAACAAACCTCTTAGTAAAAAGTATTTTTTTGGAGGTATCGCTTTGCGATTACCACGATCAACTAAAATAACAGATGTTTTACTTTCTTTTATACATCTATTAACTAAATCCTGCTTGCCACAAATTAACTCTACTGTTTCATGCAAGAAAAGGGAGTCTTGTAAAGCATTATTATTTACTGCAGAAACGTGTTCAAGTAAGTCTTCTCCAGTATTCATTCTTAAAGGATCATTTTGATTCAAATCATCATCGATATCAAGTGGATCTGATTCTTCAGGAGTGTTTTCTTGATATATAGGTTCTAATAAAAAGAAATACATAATACGTTAGTATATGACAATTTGGGATTCATTATTTAAATGTGTTACATAAGACAATATATTTTTATTTATTGTAGATATTAATTGAAGTACTTTGTAGATAATCACGCCAAAAATAGATTATATGGCTACGTTATATGTTATTTTATATTTTAAAGTTTGTACTATTTGAATGTTTAATAAGAACTAATGTAGACATTATAACCTATTGTTGGTGTTCTTGTTTGTAGATTTATGTTTACCTGTATCTAGAAAATTATTCTCGTTCCTTTTTTTTGCTGTATAAAATAAAAATAGTTGATTTATTAATATTATAAAGATGGTTATAGTTATAGACGTTATAGTTACGGTTATAGATGGTTATACATAGTAATTAATTAATTGTTTAATTAGTTCATACTACATACGCTTGTTTATTCGATTTCTCTTAGTTGAGCAGTCACTAGCAAAATGATTTTCATTGCTATGCCTTTTCAAATTTTTGTCATCATCATTTGTACATACATTTTCTTTAAAAGGTTTCCGAGCATTCAAAAAATTATCTTATATTAGCATATTCGCTTAATTCATCCTGAAAATCTCTTCGTTTTGCTGCCTCAATAGCCTTTTTGTGGCTTAGCTATAATATATATTATTATAATTTAGATTACAATAAAAGATAATTATTATAAATGCATGAATAAAATACTTATATTGGTTAATTTTATTTCAAGTTTATCGTTAAATTCATTTGAAGTATAGGCTTGTGAAGTATAGGAATGTTTTGCCAGCGCATTGTTTTGATGAGGTAGTTTTGGGGGTGCTTTAGGTTCAGATGGCGAACAAATTTTTTTTGGGAGGCGAAATCGTGTTGTATTTCCTTTTTCTGTCACATCATCTAAAGTTTCTGTTAAGCATGAACAAACGTTAAACATATGTGAAAATTTAAAAATTACAAGATGTCAAAATTATTGAACATAAATTTATAATATCTATAAATGAACTGACCTGCGATGCATACAATGTATGCTTCACAGTACTTCCAATGTACATTTTCTGTATCCGACCATTCATTAGTTTTACACATACACCATAACACTTGGTATACGTGATGATTATCAAAGTCGCCAACTGCATTGGGCTCTATTTGTTCAAGATCATGTAAATCATATTTGATTTCTGTAATCGATACACTCATTTTGTTTAATATCGTCAAGAAATCTGACGCACGCAAACAATTCCTCCATCATGTATCACCGTATAAATATCACTTAATGTGTCGTACAATAAAAAGTTTAAAGAACATTGTTCATCATGTATATAAATATCACTTAATACGGTTAGTATATCTATAGTAGGGTAGGTTTTGTGTATATATATATATATATATATATATATATATATATATATATATTTATATATATGAGAAACAGGAACAGATACAAAGAACAATTCGCCGTTCCTCATATATGTGCGAGGAGGCTGGTCGGAGACCAAGAACAAGGCTCTTCTCCTGGACAAGGCACTTTATTTCGGTCTCTGTCTCTGGCCCGTCTGGCGTGTGCTCTGGTCAGAACGGAACTGACGGCGGCGTCAGCGCTCGCTCGTAGCTAGCGCTGCTCTCTCTATCTCCGTGGTCGGACGTACCGCCATCTATCAGTGGGGCACCTACAGTACTCCCCCCGAAAAGGAAAAAAAAATGAGTAGCTTTATTTTTTTTGATTCTGCCAGCGGCTAGAGAGTAATTTACATTTTATGAATACAGAGATTTCTTGATAGTACATTAGCATCGCTTAGCGCTTACAAATAATAATTGAGTTTTCTGAGCGTTGTACAATAACTCCATCTGATTTCAAAGCTCTTTGCGTTGATGCTAAAGCGACGAACTTACAGTTAATGAATTTTAAACTTAATTTAGCACAACCAAAGGTTACGTCTCTTAATGAAGCTAGATTGATTGCACGAGTTCTCTTTTTACCTCGTGTGTTATTGACTAATACATCAAGTTTGCTTTTATTGACTAGGTTGGCTAACGTAGTTTCGATAGCCTGATTGTAGTTAAGTTTAAGAGAAGCTAAAAATGGTAACCTATGTAACGGAAGCGAATACTCGAATTCTAATCCGAGGATATTCAACTCGGTTAGATTGGACGCGTTATCAATAATTGGAGGAATCCAATTCTTAAAAAAATCATTATTTTCTAGGTTTAAAGCTCTTAGTGAGGTAGTTTGATTCAGAACCATGTTGGGAATCAGTTGAGTGCGGAATTCTCTTGTGCTTGAATAATCGAATTGGAATTCCTCTATACAATTCCTTCTAGAAAATACTGCTATGAGCAGGTCAACTGAGTTTTTGTTTCTGCTCTGACTGTCCTTAAATACTAGCGTTTTTAAGTTAGTGTTAATGGTAACGAAGTTGAACAGCTTGTCCATTGACACTTCATTGCAACCAATGATTTTTAGCGAAGTAATCAACGAAAAACAGTCTTTGGTCAAGAATTTTAACGATAATTAACTAGTGTCAAAGTATTTAACTTATTTATGTCTAAGGATCTATCGCAACCGCCTGGGGAGCTTCCAAGTTAGGTTGATAATCGTGCATGATTCAGACAGCGTTCTAATCGTTTGTTCTGCGACCGCTGATAGATCGACTTGGCGTAGCCAAAGGCGTCTATCTGGATCAAGCCGACGATTTACGCAAATGTTCAACAATTTGTTAACAAAAGGAGTTTCTATAGTGATTCTATGTGCGTTAAACAAAATACTTCTGAAGCTCAATTTTCTGGCATCATCCAACATGCGATTTAATCCGTTCTCGCTGTTGTACCTGTCTGCTGCGGAGTCAAAGGTGAAGTCAACAGCGAGAAATTTTGGATTCTCGAAGGAAGCTATGTAGAAGTTGTAAATATCGTTTGCCAAGACGTATTTTAACAAGTGATTTACTGCTTGAGGGCAGTCCAACAGACTTGAAAGAGCCTGCGGCAATACTGATATTTTTTTAGAAGACGCTTGCGTGTGTAGCAGTGCGTTTTGACTGGAAAATTGATCAGGTCTGATCCTGATGTATGAAACTTTCCCTTTGGGGTCTGTGAAAATTAGCTCTTTTTTGCATGATTTTACTTGAATCTTGCAGGATGATGCCAGAGACTTACAAACTAAAGTAGCTACAGAGCCCGACTTGGTGGGTCCTTGAAACCCTGAGCTGATAAAACTTCACGCAACTTATTCTTGTTTAAGCGGTAATTTAAATCACGCAAGAACAACTGTGTGATCGGAACATTGTTTGAGAAGAGCTGAGGAATGGGAGGTTCGTACATGACGGGGTGATCCGCTAGCGAGTGATGTCTCGCCATGCGCAGGCGATCGTCTCGATGTTCTACCTTTCGTCGTAGAAAGTTTTCAAAAGACTCCAGCTCCAAATCCGCGTTGAAGCAGTCTGCACGAACTCTCTCGTCGCTCGAGTTGTTTCTGAATCTGTTGAGCTGAGCTCTCAACTCTCCTAACTTGTCCATACTTAAAAGAAAAATTGTATGATTACTAACTATTCTATGTGAGATGTAACGTTGGTTAGGCACTGCGCCCCCCCGCAAAGGAGTTGAGTTTTCTCGGTGTGTGTTTACGCGACTGGATTGAATTCGCGTTCGTTTTTCGTTTCAATATGTTTGGGACGAACTTTGTGCGTTTTGGCCCTGGTTCCGCAGACGGAACAGGTTCACTAGGTTGATTCTTGCTACATTTTGAGGTATCCGGAACAAATCTAACGCGTTTGGGTGCAGGTGGTTGAGGAACCGGAAGCGGTTTATCCGGAGGATCAACGATAGGAGGAGAAGGGGTTGCAGGTTGAATGTCGTCTGCTGGAAGCTGCGTGCGTATCATGCGATGTCTTTGGTGCTCGTTGAACACAGTTGTCCTTTGTGGATTTGGGAATCTTGATCGGTTCAGGTCTAGCGTTTTCCTTAGCACCGTCAGGATCCTCTTGAAGAATGAACGCAGGTTTTAGGCGTTGTAATGATACAGTCTTCTGCGTTCCATTTATGTCTATTTTGAAAGTCTGGTTCTCCATGTTGCGAGAGATGACCTTGTGAGGGCCAGTGTATGGCCGTGTCAATGCCGGTTTGATCGGCTTTTCTTGCATCCAGGCGTGAGTGCAAGTTTTCATATCTTGATGTATGAATGCTTTGGTTGCCGTTTTGTGGCTAACTAGGACTGGTCTCAGTTGCTGCATGACGTCGCGGAATTCATTGTAGAACGTGCGGACGTTGGGTTCTTCGTTGGTGAACGGAGAGAAGTCTCCGGGAATTCTCATTGTCTTGCCAAAAACCAGGTCAGCTGGACTGGCATCCGTGTCTAGTCGAATGCGTGAGCGAAGTCCAAGCATGACTGTTGGCAGTAAACGAACCCATTCTTGATTGTCTCCGTGGCACATGAAGGCTGTCTTGATGTACTGGTGGAGGCGCTCCACCATGTCGTTGGAAGCGGGATGATACGCAGTGGTGCGAATCCAGTTTATCCCGAGAATTGATAGTAGCTCATTGAAGAGCCTGGATTCGAACTGTGCACCTTGATCAGTGGTGATCGTTGTTGGTGCGCCGTAGCGACAAATCCAGTTGTCGTAAAATGTACGAGCTACGGTTGCTGCTGTTATGTCTGCAATTGGGATCGCCTCAGACCACCTCGTATAGCGATCGATGATGGTGAGGAGATGTGTGTAGCCGTGACTGCAGGCAAAAGGTCCTACGAGGTCCAAGTGGACGTGATCGAATCTAGCATCTGGAGCAATAAAGTGTTTTGGTAAAAACTTGTTGTGTTTTGTCAATTTAAATTGTTGACAGGCTGTGCACGTTTTGCACCAGCCAGCTATGCCGCGACTCATGTTAGGCCACACTTACTGTTGATGGATGAGTCGAGCTGTGACTTTTGCTCCAGGATGCGACGGTGAGTGGAACTTGTTGAAAACTTCCTTTCTCAACTTTTTTGGAATGTATGGACGAATGACGTCTTCGTGAATATCGCAGTAGAATTCTGCGTTATCTGAGCCCCATGTGAGCTTGCGAAACTTTAGCGGATGGCTCTCGTCGTTGAGAATGCCCTTGTGCTGGTCGTCATTCCCTTGTTCTTGACTGAGTTGCTTTGCGTCGAACATTGTTGGTAGCTTGAATGCGCTGATGTTCGCGAGAACTTTTTTTACCTGTGGGTCGGTAAAAAGTTCCGGATCGCTCCAGTTGAAGAGTGTAGGGGAGGTGAAAGCATTGATTCGGGACAGTGCGTCCGCAACGTCATTCTCCTCTCCTGGGAGGTAGTAGATCTCCGTGTTGTACTGGGCGATGTACGACAGCCTGCGTGAGCGAATGGCCGGCATTTTGTCGTGATTTTGTTGTAGAGCATAGATCAATGGCTTGTGATCTGTATAAGTCTTGAACTCGACACCTTCAAGGTAATGGTGGAAGTACCTGATGGCTTCGTAGATCGCCGTGAGCTCTCTGTCGTATGTGGCATACTTCATCTGGGCAGGTGAAAATTTCTGCGAGAAGAATGCTAGAGGCTGCCAGGAGTTACCCGAGCGCTACTCGAGAGCTGCCCCCATGGCAGTGTCAGATGCGTCGGAAATGAGACGCAGCTCTGCATTTTCAATGGAAAACGCAGTAAACGAAAGGCTGACGAGGTCGTCTTTGCACTTTTGGAATGCTGCCTCGGCTTCTTTGGTCCATGGGACAGGACGTTTGTCTTTTTTCTTGGCACCTTTGAGAAAGTGGTTCAAGTGACGTTGAGTTTCTGCTGAGTGTGCAAGAAGTCGCCTGTAACTATTGACTAGGCCTAAAAATCTGCGAAGTTCTTCTATCGTCTTCGGCAGAGGAAAGTCGTTGATTGCTTTGACCTTCTCTGGGTTTGGTTTGAACCCATTTGGTGTGATGAGATAGCCTAGGAAGATGAGCTCTGAGACGCCGAGACTGCATTTCTCTAAATTGACCTGCAGCTCGTGCTCGTTGAGACGACTAAGCACTGTTTCCAGGTGCTTCTTGTGCTCTTCTTCCGATGTTGAAGCGATTGAAATGTCGTCTAAGTAGACGAAGACGAAATCGAGATCTCCAAGCGCTGAGTTGATGTAGCGCTGGAACGTTTGTGACGCGTTGCGAAGGCCAAACGTCATCACTGGGAACTCGTAGAGTCCAAAGGGCGTAATGACTGCCTGCTTTGGGATGTCCTCTGGTGCGACGGGTACCGTGCTGACGCAGATCCAGAGCCGAAAAAATGTTTTTGCCGTGTAAAAATGTCATGCAGTCGTGCATGTGTGGCACTTGGTAGCGATCGGGTACCGTAACAATGTTAAGTTTGCGGTAGTCACCGCACGGCCGTAACTTGTTGTTTTTCTTCGATACCATTTGCAGTGGGCTTGCCCAGTTGCTGCTTGATGGGCGGCAGATGCCCTGCTCGACCATCCTGCGAAATTCTGCTTTCGCTATCTTGAGCTTTTCTGCCTTGAGACGCCGTGCTCGTTGTGCGCTGGGAGGTCCCGTCGTTAAGACATGGTGAAATACGCCACGTTTCTTGGTCGATCTAAATTGATCAGGACCAAAAACTTTTGGGAAATTGTTGATTATATTGGCGTATTTGTGGCTTGGTGCCAGAAACGAAATTTGCATGGGGCGCACTGACTTAATAAATACCGGTGCATGCGTGAATAGATTACGGTCTACCAGCCTTTTGTTTTTGAGCTCTGGTAGCAAATGATAATGTGTGAGGAGATCAGCTCCGGTGATTGAATGCGGAACATCTGCGATTGTGAAGTTCCATGTAAGTCTGTAGGGCAATCCAACGTCAAGTTCGCGAAGTACGGTGACGTAGACGTTAATGGTGGAGCCATTGACTGCGTAGAGCTTGAGGTCAATTGGCTTACCTTGCCAGTTGGTTGGCTTGGGTATCACCGAGATATCCGCACCTGTGTCTATTAAGAACAGGTCGGTTGAGAGAATGTCTCTCGTGTGGAGACGTGCGGTGTTAGGTGACCGGCTGTCAGTCTCCTTAACAGCAGGATGCTTTAGTTTTCCGGCTTCTTAGAGTCTGCCGGTTCTCTCACCCTGTAGTCTTGCCCAGGGCCACGTTTCCAGGTACAGGGAGGCTGGCAGTTGCGAGCTTCTTTGCCATGCTTGTTGTGGAAAGAGCATAAGCCGTTGGTACGTGACCTGGACTTAGATCTATTCGGTGTAGAGCCGCGCTCGTTGTTCGTGTTGTTGCGAGAGTTGTTTCGCCCCTTGGGTCTTGAGCGATCATCTGGTTGTGTGTTCGGCGTTTTCTCGATTGCCGTAATGCGCTGGTCCAGCCTTTCCATGGTGTCTCTGATTGACGGATCGGGCTGGTTGCCGAATTTCATGGTACTGATGTTGTGAGATTGTTGAAGCACCTCATAAGCCATATCTGCGCTCATGATGAGCTCTGATTCTTCCTTATAGTTCCATACCATCAGGCGAATCTGAGGTGGCAATCTATTTTTCCAGAGATGGATGACTGTGTCTCTTGGTACTCGGCTTTGTGCCAAGCTAATCATCTCTACGTGTAAATCTGATGGTCGTTTTGCACCGATTTCAAGGCCTTTGAAAAGCCTGTCCAGCTGTTGCTCTGGAGTCTCAGCGTATTTGTCAGTGAGAATTTTCTTCAGTTGCAGGTACTTTTGTCCTCTGATGAGAATATTCATTTTGTACTGGATCTCGTGGTGAATGTCTGGGCTGAGGTACCTGCCGACAAAGTTGAATCTTACTTCGTCTTCCGTGACGTTATTTGTTGCGAATAGATCCTCTAGTTGCCTAAACCTGCCTTATGGATCGTGTTTATAGAACGACCAAAATAGCAAGTGCCTGGTGCTTTCTGCCGCAGATGCGTTGTGCTGTTGACCAAATCCTCTATTTCCCTGTGTTGGGAAATCTACTCCCATGTTTGGCTGCGTGCCTGTGACTGGAACTGGTGCGTACGGCGGTATGTGAGGCTGCTGAGGCGGAAATACGGTCGATGGAGCGCTTCCGCATGCTCCTTGTGTCCAGCAAGTAGTGTTTGCTGTGGTGAAGTTTGACAGATTCATTGTCGTCGTGACCTGAGGTGAACTCGAGGTCGTGGGTACACTTTTGTCTTCACCGGATGAGGCTTGTTGGTGCGCGAACAAGGTGGTGAAGCATTTATTCATGTAATCCTTCATTTCTTCTATGCCACTCTTTATTGTGTGCTCGACAGATTCCATGATCTGCTCGGCATTTATTTCTGTGGACTTCTTCTCTGCTAACTGTTGATGCTCATTGGCAGTTTAGTCTTGATTTTGTCAACTTGGCTTTTTGTAGGCACCTAGCTCTGAGCTAGACATATGCGTGTTTTGCGACAGTGAGTGGTCTATCGTCTGTGACCATTGTTTCGCTCCGAGCAAGTTCGCGTGTTTTTTGGAGACGACGTAGACGACGCTGTGTTTGCGGACACGTGTTGTTGGTTAGGAAACCTGAAGTTGAAGTTGGGCCCTGAAGCACCTCGTTGCTGGCCTGTGCCAACAGCGAAGGCGTTTAGAAGACCATTATAATCTTGGCTGGACCCTGCTGACGAGTCGGTAGAGTCTATGGGAGCGAAGATTGTTAACCCTGATGTATTTGCAGGTTGATCTGTGTTTGCCATCGCTGTGACTGGAGGAGTCTGAATGCGTAGGCTTTCGCTCGATGTGGTGACCTGGGTCTCGTTGTCTTCATTTGTATTTTGTGACTTGATTGGTGTTCTTGGAAACGTCATATTTCTTGATTTTGTAAGCCTCTTGTTGGCGTGACTTGTGGGGAAGGATAATTTAGAAACCTGCCTACCCGATCTGAGACGTAAATGCAAGTCACGTTCGCTCATGTGCGGTGAGGCGCAGTGTCTAATCTAACCTCGAGTGCAGATCAGACGTACAAAATTATTAAAATGACTAAAATGTACTCGCAGGTACATACATGAACAAAGCAATGTCTGTCTGCCTCACGCCTAATCTAAGATTGTCACCTTTTGAGAGCTTTCTTTACCTTATCTGCTGTTGCAGCTGGTTCACGCACAGCGGATACGCTAGAGTCTGACGTGGTTGCTTTGCTGTACTGCCTACGTGGAGCTCGGTCCGAGAGGCAGTAACAACGAAAGGAGCCGTTGCAGAACTTAACGCGTTCGCGCTTGCTTGCCGTTTACTTGCGGATCAGCCGCGTTGATGAAGCCCAGGTAGTACCGCTTGCGAGGAACACAGTACGGAAGTGGTAACTGCTGGAACTCCTTATAAAATAAAAAATGGCGTTTCCCGCGCGAATCGCCGCGCAAAAATGATGAGAAGAATTTTCCGCTGCGTTGTCGAGGGGATGCTGGACTTCTCGATGAAGGCGCCGGTGTCGGTGGCTTCACGCAAAGCAGGAGTGATGCAATTCCCCCGGTGAAGGCGCCGGTGTCGGTGGCTTCACGCGTATCCAACGACGAACCCGCTGCGATGATGTGCGATTAAAAACTCGGCGGCGGCTGCCCCGCGCCGAGGTGGCCTCTGGATGCTGTGCTATGTTGCGGTGTCCAGGAAGCCGATGGTGCGAGTGTGCGTCGGCGTGCCAGCACGCACACTCTTTCTCGCGCAACGTCGAGTTGCGACAAGTATATACGCGCCGGCGTGCCTGCGCGCGTATAGCTTGGAGAAAATGGCGGCGGGTCTTGCCGACCTGTTGCTGTCGCGCTCGACCATGGAGACGTGTGTCGAGGAAGTCGATGATGTCGACTTATTTTTGTGTGGCTCTTCACGTGTGTACCGGCGTGCCAGCGTACACACGGAAGGGCTGCGATGCGCGTTGACTGACGCAATCGCAGCGTGTCTTTGTCCGCGAGCGTGCGAGACAAAGACGCCGTTGCTAGAGAGAGAGAGAGAGAGAGAGAGTCGCGGAGACGCGTGCACTGTCACTGACACTATTCTTCTCGTCGAAGGTGCCGTGGCTCGTTGCCAAAAATCACGTCGGGATCACCAATTTGGAAGGAGGCTGGTCGGAGACCAAGAACAAGGCTCTTCTCCTGGACAAGGCACTTTATTTCGGTCTCTCTCTCTCTCTCTCTCTCTCTCTCTCTCTCTCTCTCTCTCTCTAGCCCGTCTGGCGTGTGCTCTGGTCAGAACGGAACTGACGGCGGCGTCAGCACTCGCTTGCAGCTAGCGCTGCTCTCTCTCTATCTCCGCGGTCGGACGTACCGCCATCTATCAGTGGGGCACCTACATATATATAGATATAGAAATCCATGTTTAAGCTGTTTCTGCTCCCTGTTCATTTTTTACTGTAACGGCCTTAGAGCATATACTAGTGGAGGCAGTTTCCCGTAGGCCGAAAGTGTAGACGAGGTTGTAGAGAGAGACAGACATATCGGACTACATGCTATCTCTCTCTAGTCGCACGCGATTGGTGACAGCTGACTCCCCACCGCTTCACCGAATGGAAATGGTTTATGCCGCTTTTTATAACACAGAGACACACTTAGGATATTGTTAAAAAAATAAACTCTGTAAATTAAAACTTGAACTATTAAGCTCTAATCTCAAACTAAAAAATTTAATTTAATTACAACTCAAGCTCCCGCAGTGGGGTGATGATGATATGTGACTTCCAATCTTTATACGATAATGACGTCGGTAGTCGTAGGGGCTAAGCTTTTTCTTCGCAACTTTTTGGACAAGGTTCAAATCCAAAGCTTGGTATTTTTTTTTTCATTATTATTAGTATTATTATATTTATTTTTATTCGTTACTTTTAAATAATGTAATGAATAAAATATTACTTTATAAGAATATCACAGATAATTTGAGACAAAAAATGAGAATATAAAATACGTAAATCATTATTTTGAAACGTTTAATTTATTCAACAATTAAATTATCATTTAATGAATGTTATAAACATTCAATAAAACATATCTTATGAAAACAAAACGGTTTTAAATAACATAACATTTTTATGTTTGCGGTTCTAAAACTATAATTAATATATTATTCGTTTCTAAACAATATTAATTTTGTTAGAACTCTGCGCACTTTCTTTTTTGATTGCTTTTTTTGCGACTCAAAATGCTTGATTCTAATCCTTAAGAAAGTTTTGATAATTTCTTGAATCAACTCTGCTCTATGTTTTTCAGGCATTTCAGAATGCTGAATTTGAAAAAAATTTCTCAGTATGCTTTTCAAGCATTCTTTATATAAATAGACGTACATACCGACTCTTGATTTGTAGAATATACGAAAATTTCTTTCTAAAATTTTACAAATCATTATTACATCATCAGAAGGTTTCACTAAACCATCCGATTTTTCCTATTTAAAATAGCTGAATGACTTATCTCATTTGTTAACAAGAGAGGACAATGGAAGCATTTGGTTCGTTTTAATATAGATCTTGTTATAAAACCAGCTAAATATTCAACAACGTTATCAATATATTTTTTTTTACCCCAGCTCCATAAAAATCTTCTTCGTTTACTATGACGTTTTCGGAAAATCTTTGTTATCCAAAATCATTGTAACATTATTAATATGATTGAAATCTTCATTTGTGTTAGTGAAATCTTCTGATGATAATTTTAATATTTTAGTGTCATTAAAATCGATACAATTTGCTTTTGCAGATCCTTTAACATCAGCATGAACTAAAAGTTTTTTAAATGTATTTACAAACTGAAAGCAAGTGGGATTATTGCTATAACCACCTTTGCTTCGTACGGCGCTAAAAAAAGTCTCCAAGTCATCTTGACTCAATTTGTACGTTAATAAATACAAATTATTACACTTAAAGTAATCGTTATATATATATATATATATATATTTAAAATGTTTTGTAGTGACTTTATTAATCCAATAAAACCGGTGTTCTTTTTGGTCATAGTAATTTTAATACCACTAGCTGTTTTTAACCCTTTTATATAGGTAATAATATTTTGTATATCTTGTGAAATCTTATCAATATTTTTATCGGATATACCGTGTTTACATGGATTCTTATTATACAATTCTCTCGAGTTTAGAATATCAAACGCAATGTTAATCACGGAACAAAATTTTGCAGTACATTCCACATCTTTAAATTGTTCCAATTGAAAATCATCTCTCATGCATATCAATAGGTACTAACGCTTTCACTTAATGATTGAGCAGCTAACTTTACATTCATTTTGTTTTGCTCCCAATCAACATGGGATCTCCGTAATTTATTACCGGCATGCAAACCATTAATTTCTTGAAAGTTAACTAACTCTTTTAGATACGACCAAGAAAATCGATTGCCATTTGAATCATACAAATCTTCAACGGCTATAGAATTACGAATTAATTTTAAAACATGATATCCATCGCTAATTATGTAAACTTTTTCTTTAGTTACCGGGTGTAAAAAGAATTGCTTTTGCGAATTTTCTGACACATCTGCTCCCAACTTTGTGCACATTGCGATGTTAGACTGTAAGCCATCAAACGTTAACGATGTAATTGTAATGCCAGTGTTGTGTAGAGCAGTTAGATTATCGAGCACTACTTTAGCTTTATCTGTTCCATCTAGAGCATTAATAAAATAATACGCGACTGGCATTTTCCAGCTACTATTTTCACACACTGCCATTACCACAAGCGCATTTTCGGCAGCAGGTACTTCTTCGTCGTCTACGCCTTTTCCCATTTCCACATAACCGTATTCCGTACCGTTAACTAGTTCGATCGCTTTCTTTACTTTCATTTCATCCATTACCAAATTACACAATACCGGTTTATCTTTATTTTTTTATTTTTCAGCAGTAACTTTTCTTTTAATTGTATTCAATGCCGTCTGATTTATGCCCGATGTAGATTTTACTTTTCTATGCCATTTTCCTATCGTAAGCGGATGTGGTAAACATTTTATGAAGCTGTTTCTTAGAGTATTTTGAGCAGTTTGTTTCATCGATAGACTCTGAAACATATTGTTAGTAATGAAGGTCTTCGAACAGACTCTGTATGACTACAAAGTCTTGTGGAGATTTAGACAACTCAAAATAATGATAAATACGATTTAAAAAAGTATTTAGAAGCAGGTTGTGCGAAATACTGCTTTCAAACACAGAATGTAAAAAAAATTTCAATGAATATGACTATTATTTACTTCGAGAATATCAGATAACTTATCAGGTATATATTTACGCTGTTTAATGTGAGAAAATAAAGATTTCACACATTTTACTCGTTGGTTATGACGATATATTTTCATCCTCTTGGATTTCATTTTTCGTTGTAGAGCTCTGATT
Source organism: Nasonia vitripennis (assembly GCF_009193385.2). Lineage (NCBI taxonomy): Eukaryota > Metazoa > Arthropoda > Insecta > Hymenoptera > Pteromalidae > Nasonia > Nasonia vitripennis. Next base: position 216,998 of record NW_022279619.1, on the reverse strand, counting down.
TCATTTTGTCCATTGTACAGCAATCTTTTTAATTCAGGTAGATTTACTGGGGAGAAATCCAGTTTGCTTAAATTAATGTTACCAAGTGACATTTTATATATATTTCTTGGTATATTACACATTGCCTTGCTTCTGAAAAAATTATACATATTTCATTAAAAAATACTTACAAATTATAAGCACATTTTTTTATATTAATTCATATGTCCGTACCTATTATCATTAATATCTTCCATATTGTTGCCATTCGAAGGCTTTGTACTTGGATGCGTATTCTCAATACTCTCTTTGAAAATGAAAGTACTTGTACTTTCTACGGGTGAATTTGTAGTTTCTTGCATAGTGTACTCATACGCTGAAGGCATTTCTTTAGTCTGCATTGGCGTATTACATACTTCTTCATGTGTAAGTCTGATATATAACAAATAAGTTATTAGAATACATTATTGTAACAAATTAGTATTAAGTATATTATAAACTTACGAGTAGCATCAAAGTATTTGATGAAGGACTTGCTTCTTGGGTAAGAAACTCAGATTCAACGTTTCTTGTTTCTTCATGTTCAATTTCTATGAACTCATCGTTGATTCCATTATTATTCGAGTAATTATGTACATTCAGTAAATGATTCGCTGTGTTTGTGCATTCATTGATGATGACATCTTTTTCATTTGCTGTGTTTTGCCTGTAACAATCAATATTTAAAATCTAATAAAAATATACCTTATAGAATAAACTTTCAGATAATTTCTATATTTATTTCACTTACAGCTTCAAGTTTTTGAAATTTACAAATATAGTAGGACAACTTCCTTTCTTTAATTTTCCATTTTTTAACCCAGAATAAGTTGTATCAAAACACTCCTTTTCAAAATGTCGACTGCATACAAACAAATACTTCTTGAGATCTATATCACAGTGCTGTTTTATACTTTCTAACCATTGCTTTTTCACACTTTCGTCCGCAGGTATTCTAATAAAAAGATAATGTTTATATTGATATAGAATAACCTACAACTCGATAAATTTTATAAAATTGATGTATAGATAAAAACTTACTTGTAAAAACTCAGACGAAGGCCTTCTGGATCATCTTGTTGTACCTTACAGTTAGATATGCAACACTTTTTTGGCATTTTTAGTTAAATATATTTAAAATTATAAGCAAATAAATTGTAAGGAACTGATGTTGGAGGTTAGAAAATATGCTGCGACCATACCATTTACTTATGAAGAAGGGAGAAAATCAACAGCCAATCGCGTGCGACTAGAGAGAGATAGCATGTAGTCCGATATGTCTGTCTCTCTCTACAACCTCGTCTACACTTTCGGCCTACGGGAAACTGCCTCCAGTACTATATGCTCTAAAGTGACGGCCCTAACAAAGCATTTTTATAAGCCTTATTTGTTAACGAGAACAAATAGAATACGAAGAGGACTTAAATTTTGGTGCTCCGTCAGTATTAAATACTGCACTAACGTAATTACCTTTCTCTTCATTGGGTAAGGATTTGACAAATTCAGTATATTTTTTACCATCATAAATATCACTAATATACCCTTGCGCATGTATTCTTTCATTCGTCACATAATAAAAATAATCCTCATTATTACTTATAAGATCCGAAATTTGTTGTGCCGGGTCTATTAACGTAAAAAAGGTTGAATCGGCATTATTCTTTAAATTAATTTTAGCATTGCAGACATTACAAATAATACTGGATGGTATATCTCCAATTTTTCCTAAGTATACTGAACATTTCTGACAAACAGCGTGATGTTCCACACCCTCTTTCGGATTTACAAGTTTATCAATTATATGTCTTGAATCTGGTAATATAGGAGTCTCAAACATACTATTAATGAGTTTAAATAAATTTACTAAGCCAGAGAAAGATAATTCATTTGAAATACTAAATTTTAAAATCAATAAAAAATTTTCTCCTCTACTTTTGTTTACTGTTGTCGTGATTTTTCCAAGAAAATGTTTATGCTCAAGAAACTCCTTCAAATTTCCGATCTTGCCATATATATTATTCAATTCATTGTCCAGAATTATTTTAGATATTTCGCTTATCCAATTCCTTTCAGTTGGACCATACCTTGTATCTTCTACATCTACATCATAAACTTCTTCTACATTAACATCCTAAACAATATAAGGTGTTAATAATTTATAATAAAGATAATTATAAAGCAAACTGCATTTTCTAAAAATATTCGTTTTCTATTTCGTAAAATTTGCTAACTTAAAAAAAATACTGAAAATTTGGAATAAATTTGTAAATGTTTCTAAAAAGCAGTTTTCTCTACAATATTAACAAATACTAACCTCTACAACTGTGGGCTGAGCATTATCATTGATAAAAGTATCTTGTTCTATATCCATCAAGTCATTTTCTGTCTGTATCTGCTAATTTTAATAGATTATCGATTACTTTTATTATAAATATTATACTTAATAAGTATACATTATTGCAACTTTCTAGATTTATAGGTATTTGTTACCGTGAGTGAGTTACTGAGATTCCAAGGAACATTTATTGCTAATTTATTTTGAATAAATAAGGAAAACAAATTGTGAACTTCTATTAATAATATGGTTAACTATTGTATGCGTAAAGTAAAATTTTACATATCAGAACGAATACATAAATCAGATTTTTGCGCACATTGGTGGGAATATTGAAGTTATATAATAAAAAGATCAAATTGATAAAAATAAAGTCAGGAAAAAAAATTTCAGAGAAAAAATTACGTTAACATAAACTAGTTTCTGATACCACTGAAAAATATCACGTGATTAAAAACGTGATCAATCACATAATGAATGATATAATGTGCATATAATACTTTTTGTGCAATACCTGCGCCTAACTTTTTCTATGCAGTGTATGTAACAGACAGCAAAAAGTAGCTCTATTTTCCATACAAGAAAAAATAGCGTGATAATCGTGCGATTTCAAGCAATTTCTCGCACAATTTTTGCGCGATTATCACGCGATAAGTGAAAAAATGTCAGTAAAAAGTTTATCTTTTTTACTGAAAAAAATCGCGCGACAATTTTGCGAGAAATTGGTCCGAAGCATCACGCGATTGTCACGTGATTATCGAGTGATTTTTTTTTAGAAGAAGGGCATTCACCGTATTATGGCAGGAAACAGATACTTTGCGTTTAATTCACTTCTACATAATGGCATATTTTAGACGCAGCTATGAAAAATAGCACATTACCACACCCTACTGAAAAATCACGCGATTATCCCGTGATTTTTAAACCAATTTCTTAGGCAATTATCATATAATAATCATAATCCTGTGATTCATATATATTTACTTTTTTATTATTTTTTTTTGTTTGAAATACAAAAACTTATTTGCACTAGAAAGAATGTAATTATAAAAATAAATACATATAAATGTCTTTTATATGTTACTAGCCAGATCAATGCGCGCTCCGTGCGCTCTGCTTTATATTAAACATTTTTAATGTTTAGAGAAACAAACTATCACGCGCGTCCCGCCTTCTATCTCTTAATCTTATTGGCCAATCGACGACCAATCAGAGAACGAATAGAATGATGATTCCTCTCTTTTTTAGAGTAGGATGCATCCAAGAAAGCTAAAGGTTTAGTTCATAATGTACATTATGTAAGATTGTTACAAAAAGGTTCTCGGTTCGAATTGCGGTCAGAAGAACTTTACATTGTAAATTGTTTTTTTTTATTTTGAGATACCGTTTCTAATAACATGGAACAGTAAGGATAATAGTATTATTGTTAATTAACATTTTTATTAATTAACACAAGTATTCAGATTTATTAAAATACTTGAAATTCAAACAATTTGAAAAATTTGCAGTTCAGAGCAAAATTTTGACAGCGGGCAAAAAAAGTGAGTAGTTGACAAAAAAAGTCGGCAGCGGACAAAACAATTTTTTTGCCCGCTGCTCACTTTTTTTGCACGCCGGTAAAAAACTGGTACTTTACGCCCGCTTAACAATAAAAGCGAAAATCGTGCATGTCCCTTCTTAAAAAAGAGATACGAGAAAAGTGAAGCCGATTAAAACGAGATTTGATTGGCTGCTTTTAAAAGGGCGCGAAAATACAAAATCTAGGAAGTATTTTTCCCTTCTTAAAAAAGAGATACGAGAAAAGTGAAGCCGATTAAAACGAGATTTGATTGGCTGCTTTTAAAAGGGCGCGAAAATACAAAATCTAGGAAGTATTTACGAATTAAAATAGATTTAATTTTAGAAAGTTATTTATGATGTAAACGCAAATTGAATACATAATACAACAATTAATACATTAATTAATAAATTTTAATTTAAAATTAATTGAAACAAGATTTCTAAATTGAGAAATTATAACCTCAAAACTTAAGAAATGTCCAAAAAGTATACAAATAAAAGCAGTTGCTCGCACGAAGCGCGCAAAATGTCCCTAGTGTTATAAAAAATCGATTCATTTCGTTAAATTGTAAATAAATTAAAAGATTTTTATTAAAAATATAAAATTCAGATTCGAAAAATTATACCCTGTTTAATAATTTTTACAAAATAAAATAAAAAGAGCGATAGTAAAAAATTGTTAAATTTTCTTTACTGAAAAAATGCTAAATTTAATGAAAAAATGAAAAATTTTTTTACTTTAACATAAAAAGGATAAACAAAAGGATAAAAATTTTAGTTACATAACCACTTAATACCTCTTCACAAATAAAAAGTTAATATACGATTCGTACTGCATAAACTGTTATTAAATATACGTAGTTAAACTGGCTAACAATAAGTGATGTATGTTTTTTTATGAAAATCCTAGTTTAATTCGTTAGAAAATAATTGCTTATAATGATTTTAATTATTTGACTTTGTTCGGTACCTTACATTGAATTGCATGGCTTTGGCAACAAAATATTCACATAGGTCTGTACATGAAAACTAAAACTATATTACTTAACTTAAGTTAACTAGCTTTATAGTTCTAATATCTTGAAACAAATCATCATGCAAAATTTTAGCTTCCTACGTGTAACAGATTTTAACTGAGAGCAAAATACAAAATTGTGAAAGAAGCAATCGAAATCATTTTCAACGCTGGACTTACTCTCATTTAAAGTCTATAAGAGCTAGAGAGCTCAAATTTTGTATGCCAGTTTGTTTCAAGATATTGAAACAATATAGCAAGTAAAATTTGTTCCGAGTCATATAGTTTTAGTTCTGATATAGAGATCTACATGTACGTCAAAAATGCTAAACGATTCAATGTGACTTATTTATTCAATTCTTGACAAAAATTCAGAAATGTGCGTTCAATATTCTAATTTTAGTATTCGACTGTAGTAATTTTATCAATAACAATCAATTAATTTTTCAATATATTAATATTAGTATAAATTAAAATGTTAAATTTTGTTCATAAGTTTAATGCATGGATTTTAAAAATAATTTTTTTAAAAAATATAAATACCTACTGAATTTTTTTTTAATTTTTATGTTGTATGACAGTTGCAAAATTATGTATACTATTAAAATAAAACATTTAAATATATATAAAATATATTTTGTTTACCACTTCAGTATCTGATGTATTCAGATCAAGGTTATGTCGTTGAGCTGTACGTGGTACAATAGCTGCATCTCCATGATATATATATATATATATATATATATATATATATATCTTTTATACTCATCCATCATTCACTATTTGTAAATTTTTAGAATACTCTATTTATTTAAAGTTATGCAATAAAGTAAACAAAAAAGGTAAACAATGTGCAAAGCATAAATACATGAATGCATATATATGTACACAACGTTTTGAGTTTTTGACTTGTATATATATCGGTCTGCTACAATCTACAAATATAATCCGTACTGTTCCCTTGTTCTGTGAATTGGAACGTCTAAGCACCTTTAGAGGGCGCTATCTTCAGAGCTTAAAGTAATAATAAAACCACATGCTACATGGAGGAAGAAAATAAAAAAGAGAATAAAAGCGTTTCAATAAATGTTATATTATTCCCTGTAAAACATTATAGCTTGTCTATTTTTGAGTATTTTGTTTACGGAGCTTTCGATTATATCCGCCAGGGCTGCCACTTTTGTCTTAACTCGCGACTAGTCTATGCTCTAAGTATATTACCTTTGTGCTTTGATCGCCGATGTATGTTGTCACGTGCGGTGAGAATACTTACATGTGCACGTGCATATGCATATACATATCACAACAATGTAAATGTATATGTTTTTGCGCTTATACAGTAAATGTTATATACACGGTGTGTAGTACATTGTTGCTGTTTGAAAAAAAAACATTAGTGTCTTTAAACCAACTGTGATTTATAGTGATAAGTTTCGTGATGGTAACTAAAATACGCCTGTATTATCACAGAAGATGATCCAATAAAAAGGTACTGCAAACTAGTAGATGTGATCTACAAATCAAAAAACGATAGGAATCATATTTCCCCATCTAATCTACAAGACTTTGATGAAAAGCAAGTCTATCGAGTGTATTGGAGGTCGTGTGGAAGCAACTGTAAAATACAAGATAATTGGTGCACATTTTATAAAGCACATATAATCAGTCTGGGAGGTTAGTAAATTTTAAGATATATCGTAGTTATATATTCATGTGATGCACTAAACAAAGATAGATAAATAAAGCTATATGTATATTTTTTTGTGTAAATTCTTGCTTAATTACTTCCAAAATAATTGATAATATAGATTCGAATTATCTGACTTTGTTCGGTGCCTCACATTGAATTTCGTGGCTTTGGCGATGAAATGTGCACATAGGTCTGTACATGAAAACTGAAAATATATTCCTTAAGATGAAGTTAACTAGCTTCATTGTTTCAATATCTTAAGACAAATCACTATGCAAAATTTTAGTTTTCTACATCTGATAGTGTTTAAATGGGAGCAAATACGAAATTGTGAAAAAAAGCAATCGAAATCATTTGCAACGCTGGACTTACTCTCATTAAAAATCTATAAGAGCTAGAGAGCTCAAATTTTGCATGATAGTTTGTTTCAAGATATTGAAACAGTATAGCAAGTGAATTTTTTTTAAGTTATATAGTTTTAGTTCTCATATAGAGATCTACATATTCGTCAAAAATGCCAAACGTAATCATTTTCCATTCTGTACTTATTCTCATTTAATTCAATACATTTTTCATCGTCTGCATACAACTATTACTTTTTTTTACAGAATCTGAAGAAGATGCCCTAAAAGCAGCTGATAAAAGACAAAAAAGATTCAGATTAAAAAAAAAAAAAGTATGCAGGTGGTGAATCAACTGAAAGTACGGTTGAGGAGGAAGTAAAATCATCTGTGAGTCTTTATTATAATATTATTTATTATTTATTTGTAAGCAGTGATTAGGCAGTCAAAGTGGGATTTTCTTCAGGTTTTCCTCCATGTCACTGAAGCACTGGTGCATATATTACTAGTATATTAAAGATTCAGAAATTTTAGAAAAACAAAGAATAATTTGTGTGTTGTGTTATTAACGTAAAATAGTAATCTTACCGTACTTCATATAAGTATCCCCCATTGAAAATAAATACCTACTCAAAAAATATGTAAATGTTAAAAATTTGTTTAATTTGTAACAATTTTAAATGTATACCAAATTTTAATTTTTAAAAAATTGTAAAACTTTACTTTCGCTTAAAAACTTTTCCTTTTTCTAACTCCACAGTGAAGCATTTTGCTTCCTCCTAGAGGAAGCTTTGTAATAGTGAAATTTGGAGTTTCTTCAAAACTTCTAGAAAATACTTTTTGGCGTGTTAAAAGTTCAAATCAAGTGTTTTCGGAAAATGTCCGTATGGATGTTTGTGTGTGTGTGTGTGTGTGTGCATGCGGATGTGTGTGAGTAAGTATACCGTAATATTTCTGGAACTACTCCGTCAATATCAATAAAATTTATATTTTTTTACTTTTTTATGGCCATTTTTTGATTTTGGAAAAAGACTATTATTTTGCGTTTTTTTCCTCTGAAACTAAACATTATAATCTAGCGAAAAAAATTATGTTGATGGATCACGTGCCAAACTATATGCCATTAAAATTTCAAGTGATTTGACCACTTATTTTTTCAGTAATTTTTTATTTTGCCACGCTAATTTTACCTTTGCCCGCTATATTAGGCAGGGTCAGTTTCATACACATAAGAATCATACGCAAATTAAATATAACACAAACGTTTATGAAGTTTTTATTCTGCGCAATGTGTTTTTGATTGAACACACATGGAATATATAAATATTTAGATATCGTTCTACACGTATAAATTTACACGATAAAGAAATCAATATTTAATATAGCTCCAAATTGTACACAATATATTGTGCACTGAAATTTTTTAGAAAATAATTACGAGTGGTTGGTATTTAACACATATTATTATACACAATTAAATTATACGCAACTTTATTTTTGTTTGGTAATGATTTATTTTACACTAACATAAAAATATTTTACACGTCCTAATATAGACGCAAAATAACATTTTTTCTACACATATGTTTATACACATTAGAATAAATTTTAAAGAAATACCAAAGTTTTACACATTTTATTGTTCACAATGGTACATATTAATTAAGCACTCTACACTTCGCCAGTTGATGTGTTGTGAATATTTTTTATTCTACATCCATGGAAAAATTTTATTATTAATTCGTACTTTTGTACACAACGTATTATACACGCCACGATCGGGCAATGTCTTAACACCTAGGGAGAAAAAATCTTGTGCAATTGACATCTGCAGAATTTTTCCCAAGCCCTACAGGATTTCCGCCACAAAAAAAAACGCTCTTGATTTAGTGGACGTTGTTAACCACTAACTGAACTAGATAGTTTTAAAAGAGATCGCCAAGTTTTTTTTGAGGCGCGTGCTGATGAGTTATAATTTCTTTAAGTATTCTAAGGAGTAGGATACTTTTTATACCAAGGTTTGTTCTAGCTTGAGTGTGTAGTTTGCGATTCGAATTAAAGACGAACTACCACGAACGCAAGTGGGTGTTAGCGAAATGGAGACGAATACTTAACCACACACGAGGTTAAAAAAATACTTACGAGGAGCGTCCACACCCTTTGGGTCATAAAAAACAAGTTTAAAATAAATTTGGTCGTTTTTGAGCGTTTTTTCTATAAGTCCTTTATCCCAGATAAAGATCAGCCTAGATAATATCTTCGCTCCGTACAAAGACTAGCACAGTTCAAATTTTCAAACAAAAACTAGCACAACTCACGATTTGCCGCGAAGAGTAGCACAGTTAAGAAATGCGGTCAAGAGTAGCATAACTCGCAACTTTATTTTACTTAAAATGTGAGTATTTTACGTTTTTATTGGTTTATTTTGTTGGTTAAGTTAATGAAAACCCTTGGACAAAGACAGACAAACCTCAAATATTTAAAAGGTTTCAGAAATTTTAGTAGATTTATAAAAAAAATGAATAATTTAAAAAAATGTTTGTAAAATATTGTATTTTTTAAAACAATTTTATATTAGGTAAAAAGTTGTAAATTGTGAATATTTAAAAATGTTCGGACAGCTTCACGAAAACCGGGAAATTTTTACAGAAATTAGCTGCGTTTAAAGTTTGAGTTGTGCTACTTAGTCTCCGCGGGAAATTTTGAGTTGTACTAGTCTAGCGTTTGTCAAATGAGTTGTACTTATGACGGGAAATTTGAACAATGCTACTCTTCGTAGGGAGCGACGATATATACTTTATATGTATGAACATTGATCGTTATAAGCGTTTTTTTAGTATATATATATATATTGTGACGGCCGAGTGCACGTCAAATGTCTAACGGCTAATCATGTACTAATTGTAATAAGATTATTGTTTCAGCAAGCTGCCAACGAGCGCCGAAACGAGCGAGAACGAGAAACGAGGCAAGATAGAGACAGAGAGAGTGAGAGCATAGGTAGCGCGGTTGCCGCCTGGCCGCACAGCGTTGGCAAGATATATCAACGATGTGCCGACGGCCGGGAGAACCGCGACTAGAGTTATTCTCGCTGCGCTATCCACACGAGTAGCTCGTGCTACTATATACGCGGGTTTGTTGTGAGTCCTGCGAGCATCTCGAGAGCGAACGATATTCGTCCGTGCCTTACCGACGAGTTGCTGCGACGCCCGTCCGAACTGTTACATCTCCACGTCCGAGACTGGACCACGTCCGTTGCATCAAGTACTACTGCCACTACCGAGTTGTAAGTACCTGCACTCTCACTCTCTCACGTCGACAGGGTAATATCTCTCGTCTCTCTTTATCGTTCGTCGAAGTGTGCGGCGTTTGCACCTCCGTGTATAGTTACAATTGAATATACATTTCCTTATCTAAACTTCTCGTGTGTTACATCCTACGACCCGACCTACGCCGCCTCCGCGGGCTCGTGTAAAAACACGTGCATGATCTGAGTCGGTCGAGCCGTGCCTTCTGCACGCCCGACGTTAATTTACAATAAACAGGGCCCTTCTGGCCCTGGTTATAACACGGCAGGAAAGTATTAACCGAATGTTATAATATATGTATATATATATATATAATTTATAAATTATAATTTATGACATAATGAAGCTTATAAAAATTTTGAAAATCTTTGAAAAGTGTTTTTGCAATAAATTTCAATTTACAATTTATAGTTTTGCCCACAATATTCTGTAGAAAACACCAATCTTCCCCCAACCTAGTTGCACAATGTGCTATTCTGATTTAGTGTATGCAAAGTTGCATTTTAGAAATTTTAGACTTTATTTAAAATTTCCTATTTTTTCTGATACATTTCCCAGAAAATTCCATGACTTTTCCTTGATTTCCAGATTTCCTTGATCGTCTGAACACTGTTAAAAACATCGACTGAAGCACCGGATTTTGCCGTAAACGTTTGATCTTTTGAGGCGAAGAGTCTAGGCATATATAATGAATCTTTTCGTGTTCTGAAATTCCGAAACTCAAGAATAAATATCACATCACCATGTCTGGAACCTTTCATGGTTTTGTCTCTTTTTAACGACCAACAGTAATCTGCTAACATATTTACGTCCCATCTTCCTTGGTACCTGCGCTCCATTTCCTTGATATCTTGGTGAAATCTCTCTCCCTGCTCTTCGCTGTAATTACCTAGGTTTTCTGGAAACTCATCAACATGCGAATATAAAAAGTGTAATTTTAGATTCATTAGGCAGTCTTGATTTTTGTAACTATTTACTAAATTTAAAACTATTTGTTCGTAATTTGGGCTCTTATGATTTCCAAGAAAATTTTTAATTACGTCCTCTAAACATAACCATGCTTCTCTCTCTGTATGATTCATTTTCGTAACAAAAATTTCATCATTTATCATCTTACGAATCTGAGGGCCATCGAAAATTCCTTCATTTACTTTAGCATCACTTAACTTGGGAGACTGATTTCGCAGATACTTAAAGCAGCTAGCATCTTTGTCTAAAGATTTTACCCATTGTTTCATAAGTCCCAATTTAATGTGCAGAGGTGGTATAAGAATTTTTGATGGATCAACAAGTGGCTTTTCTTTTATATTCTTAGAACCCGGGACTTACAATTTTTTTTTATTGTGGGTCTGTGTTATTGACAAAGAGTATTTTTATGTATTTTGTGCTGCTGAACACGAAACCGGCCGTCTTTTTTACCGATACCTCAAGCGCTCTTCCCTAACCTCAAAAAAACACCCAAAATTTACGCGGTTAAGAAATTTACTTCTAGAGGAAAATTATTGACGAAGACTATTTTTATGAATTTTGAGCCACTGAATTTGAACGCGAAGCTTATTTCTTTTGGTTTCTATTAGTTAAGTACATTCGATTAAAACCAAATGCCTTTAAAATCTAAATAATTAGATGGACGTACCTTTACTTTATACCTGTTAAAAACATTTTTGGTGGTGTATTCATGGATTCAAAGAAATAAATAGATGAAATGGACTGATTCCTTTTGGACAATGATTGTAATACCTGTTATTTTAAAAAATTTATTGATTTAATTAACTCGATTACGTTAATTCCATATGACGTTCATAATGACCAAATATTACTAAACTTCATAAGTAATCATAACAAAGCCCGCGTTGTAAATGAATTTATTCTGAAAAGCCTTAGTTGGGATATTCTAAAAATTACCAAAATAAAAAAGAAATTTAGCTGTTTAGCTATAAAATTATACTAAAAATAGTAGAGAACCGTAAAAAAGCATGCTTTACAAGATTTTACAGATTTCTGCCCTTTTATATTTTATATTTTTTTTACGTATTTCACATTTTGTGCAATCAAACATCTTTTCTAATTTTTTATTTTTCTGCAGTTTATAACGTTTTCAAAGTTTAAAATTTTTAAAATTTAAAAAATTTTTTAAATCTATAAAATTTAGAAATGTTATTAACTGCAAAACAATGTAAAAATATAATAATAAAAATAAATATAAAAAAAAAGTGTAAAAAGTGTTTGATTCTGTAAAAAACTGTAAAGCATAGTCTAAATACAAACAATCTTTTATAGTGATTAACTATCTTTATTAGAATTTTGTAACAATTTACAGTGTACAACTTTATAACATTAAATAAACGTTTTATCAAATTAATAAAATCCAAAAAGTGTGGACATTTGATCGTTTATTTATCGTTTTTTTCCAATATTTCTTAAACTTTCATTCCAGCGTTTTAAAGTGTGGTATTAAAAGTTTTTAAAATGTTTTTAGAACCGTTTAATGTTAGGGCTACGTAATACATTCACTAAACATATTTATTATTTATTTTATCATTATTATTGCCAATAAGATATTATGTTTGTAGTATACTTAAGACTATCAAACTTTAGTAATATTTTGATACTTGCTAATGAGAATTTTTATTGTAAAAATGTAACGGATTGCGTATTTATTCAACAAAACAACGTTGAATAAGCGAATCGCTATCCCACGCTGCGGCGGAGACCATCTCGTCGCCAGCGATCAACCCGCGTTGCAACGCAGCTTTCTCTGCTGCTTTCTCTCTCGTGGACTACGCACCGCCTGGTGCGTACGCGGCTACTCAGATGCGTTAAAATTGCGTTATTAACGACCGCGTAGGCGGCGGTATTCGCGGGAAGGACGTAAGGAAACGGACGTTTGTAGTCGAGGTCGGCAAATAACAACAAAATAACGTAAAATAATAAATCTACGGTTATATTTCAATCCGCGATAAAAGCGTGATGTTACAAAATAATAAATGCGAGTCGCTAACAAATTTGCGACTCGCCGCGACGCCGAAATACTCACGCGTATCGCTGAGAAGGTCGCGCGCGAACACCCTCGCACGGGTGATATACTCACACACACTCACTCTACAGACACTGCGCGCATTCACCAACCTTCTCCCGTCGGCTATCACGACCCTGGTCCTGTATAGGCTCTCACGGACGTTGTTCTGGACCGAAGAAGCAAGGGAGAACCGGGTGGCCGGATCTCGTACCGCACTGACACACAGGGAAAGGCTGGGCACAGCACTTATCGCGAACGCCGGGATTCCGAAAAGTTTTTCGAACGAAGTCGCGTCATTACCTCAACCGGTGTTTACCTTTCGCAGGCCGAGAACTATCTGTCCTGTATTCGCAGGACTAGCCCGCGCGCTCGCTCGTTCTCTTTCTCTCGCGCCCCCGAATTCGCGCGTGTTTATTGTCGCGCGCGCGACTCTATGTTCTCTCGTCACGGCGCAGCGGTACTCTTACCGCTACGAGTTGGCCGCGGTGCTCAACTCGTTATAACCTCCCCCTAGAATCGATCTATCGACCAGATGGCGATTCTACCCCAGTACGTCCACGACGAAACGTATTATCGTGTATCTACGAAGGATCTGGGGAATGCTGGGGCAATGAAAGAAAAACACGCTGTTTCGAATTCGTTTATTAGGCTCTATTTGGCTTTGTGCAGCCTGACGTTCGGACATTTATTGCTCCGCGAAACGTTGGGGTGTCCGCAGACGTAACAGGACTTTTGTGACGTCCTGTCTGCCGTCCCTGGTGCCGTAGCGCGCGCCGCGCTCTTCGCGCGTGGACGTCGCTCCACGTCCGGCCCGCTGGTTCGCCCTGACGCCTGGAATTGTCGGGCGCGGGCTCTGGCTTCGGCTAGGGCTGCTTCAGCTTGGGCGACTTCTCGCTCGGCTTCTTCGCGCTTGCGGTCCTCCGGCTTGTGGCGCTCGACGACTTTGCGTCGCATTTCTTCTGCAGCGTAAAACGCCGCTCGTCCTTCCTCGAGTAGGCGCGCCTACATGCCGGCACACCGGCGAAAGGCGTCGCCGTACTTACGCACCGACTGCGTATACAGTCGGTACGCATTGCCTTCCATCTGGCGCACGTCGAACGACGCCTCGAGCGCCTCTACCAGCTGGGCTCTTATACCAATATCGCTCTGTTCGCAGACAGAGTCGCGCTCGCTTTGCGCTGGTACTTCGCTAGTACCCGCGTCTGCGCTCGCATCCCTCGGCGGTTGAGCGTCGCCATCTTCTTCACTCTTCTGCGACTCTTCGTCCGTCGCTGACGCATAGAATGGCTTCAGCTGCGCAGCTGGTGCAAGATCCACTTGCTCGCCCATCTCGTCGACAAGTCGATATGTATTGGTGCCGCGTATTTCCACTATTTTATACGGCCCAATATACGGTGGCGCTAGTTTCGCGGAGCGTTGCACCGCTCCAGAAGACAACACGTGATTTCGCCTCATCACTAAGTCCCCGACTTTGTATGAGTCCGGTTTACGCTTGGCGTCATAGTAGCGCTTCTGGAGATCTTTCGCGTCTTGCGTCCTCTGCGACGCTTGCCCGCGCAGCTGTTTTAAATCCCACATGCGATCGTGTCATGCATCGATCGCGCGTCCCTACAATTCTTCTTCTGCGGCGGTGTCCTGCTCGTGCCTTGCCGCGGAAGGTTTCCTCGGTTGAGTCCCGTACATTAGGATAGCCGGACTCACACCTGTCGAGGAATGGGGTACGGTATTATACCCAAAAGCGATGTCGCTCAATCGCTCGTCCCATGTGTTATGGCTTTCCTCGATGAGCGCGCGTACCATGTTGTTGATGGTGCGATTCACCCTCTCTACCGGGTTCATCTGGGGGTGGTAAGGTGGCGACAATTCATGCCGCACGCCTTGTTCTCTGAGGTACTGATCAATGGCTTTATTTTTGAACTCTGTGCCATTGTCCGACAGGAATACCTCTGGCGCACCGTACCGCAAGAAGACTCGCTCTCGGAGATGCACCAGGATTGTCTTTGCGTTCGCCCGCTTAATCGAAATGCATTCTATCTAGCGGGTAAACAAGTCTTCGAATATGAGAATATATTCGTTTTCTCGAGCGGTCTTTGGTTTCGGCCCCATGACATCTCCCGCTATGATCTGCCATGGCCGAGTAATCACTCGTTTCCCCAACAGGCCGCTTGGCGAGCGCTGCTCGACTTTACATTGCTGACAAACGAAGCATCGTCGAACATACTCAGCGATGTCGGTGTACATACCGGGCCAGTAATAGTACATTGCGACGCGCGCACAAGTTTTCTCACGCCCCTGGTGACCAGCTGATTGCTCGTCGTGATATTCTCGCAAGATTTCTGCTCGCTTTTCTTTTGGCACGACAACTTTCCATGCCGTATCGTCATTCATAGACGCTGGCAATTTCTCATCCGGGCAGAAGTAGTACAGCTGCCCGCCGTACATCTTATACAGCGGATCTTTGCTCGGATGCAGCTGTATCTCACGGACCTTTTCGCAGTACCATTCGTCCTGGGTCTCGCTTGCCCATCCGACTGCCTCGACTGGTACTGCGTCCTCTTCGTACATACGCGACAACGCATCTGGTACGGCATTTAGCAGGCCTTCCCTATGTTCCACAGTGTAGACGTGGCCCTGCATTTCTAGTGCCCATCTGGCTAGGCGTCCGGTGGGATTATGCAAGTTGCATAACCACCGCAAACTACTGTGGTCCGTGATGACCTTAAATTGATACCCCTCGATATAGGGTCTGAACTTCCGCATAGTCCAGATGACAGCAAGACATTCTCTCTCCGTGACGCTGTAATTTCTTTCGGCTTTCGACATCGTGCGGCTCGCGAATTCTAAAACGCGCTCTTCTCCGTTGATTACTTGGAAAAGTACCGCGCCGAGCCCGGTGTCACTGGCGTTCGTCTGCAACACGAACTGCGATTCGAAATCTGGGCGATGAAGAATCGGTGCAGACGCTATTAGCGCTTTCACTCGTTGGAAAGCGTCTTGTTGTTCGATACCACGACGCCATTCCTAGGAAACGTCTCAGCTGTTTTAGGTTTTTCGGCGCTGGATACGCCACAATGGGCGCTATCTTCTCTGGATTTGGCCGAAAACCATCGTGATTAACCAGGATGCCGAGGTACTTCACCTCTTCTCGGCAAAAGACACTTTTGTCCCGGTTTATCGTCAATCCAGCCGCGTTCACTCGCTGGAGCACTTTCTCTAAGTACTCGAGATGCTCTTCAAACGTCTCCGTCGCGATGATGACATCGTCGAGGTACGAGTACGCATATGGCTGGAGTTCTGGGCTGATCACTTCGTCGATCATTCGCTGGAAGGTCGCTCCAGCGTAGGCTAAACCAAACGGCATACACGTGAATTGGAATAACCCTAGCCCAGGCACTGTAAAGGCCGTCAGAGGTCTCGCCTCCGGCTTCAACGGTATTTGATGGTACGCGCTGCTAAGGTCTAACGTCGACATGTACTTCGCTTTCTGCAGTTTACGAAGGATAATCATCCATGTTAGGTAATGGATATGCGTCAGCCTTTGACAACGCATTAACTTTCCGGAAGTCGACACAAAAACGATATTGCCCGTTCGCTTTGCGCACCATCACTACCGGACTTGACCAAGCACTATCGGAGGGTTCGATGATTTCTGCAGCAAGCAACTCTCGTACTTGTTGATACATCTCCTCCTCTATTTTTGGCGACACGGGATAATACTTCTGTTTTATCGGCTTGGTCGATCCAACGTCTATCCCGTGCTCAATTAGCTGCGTTCGTCCCATCGTACGATTGGATTTAGGCAGAATGCTGTCCAGCATTCTGCGAATGTGCGCGTGCTCGTCGTCACTGACGTACGCGCGTCCAACCGCGGCGATATCTATGGACCCTGCTGTAGCTATCGCAGCCACCTGAAGTTGGACAATCTTTCGCTCCTTCTTCAGATACAGGACGTTTTCATTTGGATCGTGGACTGCGCCGAACAGGCGTCCAAAATTCGTCCCAACTAGACATTCGTTGGTCGCTTCGGGCATGATCGCCAACGTTACGTCGCGTTGTACACCCGCGACGTCGAATGGCAAGTCCACAAATTCCACGATCGGCGACGTCTGACAATTTGCACACTGTGCTTGACGGCCATCGCGTTGTCGCAAGGGTCGACCACAGGCGCTAGCGATCTGAAGTCCTAACGATCCCATCACGGTCATAGCGGCGCCTGGGTCGTAGAGAGCTCTTACTCCGAACCCTCCGATGCCCACTTGCACCAGCGCGACTCGTCTTCGTTTGGCGATATCGTCGGTTGGCGAGACTCGCTGGACAACAGTGCGACCATACGATCAAAATCGCCTGAGGTTCCGCGCGAGGTGTCGGCTACGCCCTCCGTCACGTGTCTCTCCTCTCGGTAAGACTCCCCGCGCGACGGTTCAAGAGGAGTAGTAACCTCGCCTACTCCTCCCGTTTGCCGTTTCCCTTACCCAAGGGACATTCTCGGGCAATGTGACCTTTTCCACGGCATTTGAAGCACTCTATTGGCTTCTTTTGCTCTCTTTGGTCCGATCGACCGGCATTCTCGCCAGACCTCTGGCTTTTGCGCTACGGACTAGGAGACTTGCCTCTCTCTTTCCTAGGTCCGGAGCGTCCTCGCTGAGGGGCTGACTTCTTGTCGCCTCCTCCCGCGTTGGCGTGTTTCGCCGGTTGCGCCATTGCTGCAAGCTTCGTGTCGAACAGCTTGCCTATGGCGTCAACCAATAAGGGCAGGGTGTCGGTTTGCTCCGCAAACCCCATGGCTTCCACCGGTGTTTTACCGCCAGACTTCGGCGTTTCGCCCTTAAATGCGCATTCGGGGACGATTGCTACATCAGGCTTTGGAGGTGCTCCATACGAGGCTTCGCATGCTAGTGCGGTCTCGAATTCGACTGCTGCTTCAAGCAACTACTCCACGGTAGATAAATCTTTCCGCTGGAGCCCGCGTTTAAGACTAGGTAGCATATTGTGATAGATCCGATCCAGTTGCTGGCTAGCGTTTGGTCGGGGCACCATCCTCCGCATTATACCTTGCAGGGTATTCACGTACACCCGCACGCGTTCGCCAGGCCCTTGCGTCCGCGAAATCGCTTCGCTCAGTAATTTCTGTTGGTAGCCTTGTGTCTGCCCGTACCATCGCTTGATGCACTCGCAGAAATCGTCCCAGCTAGACCATTCTCCCTGTTCGGATAGCCGGTTCTGTAACCACTCGTACGCATTATCCGTCAATACTTCTTGTAATAACGCCAAGATCTGCGCATCGGACAGGTCGTCTAGCATTCTGCGTCCTTCCATGCGTTGCAAGAAGTTCTCGACGCTCTGTGACGAGTCCCCGGTGAACTTAATCCCCCATTTGTTCACCGCAGGACCGATGGGTCTGTTGCTCTGTCTTTGCGACCCATCGTAGTTGCTACTCTCGTTCAGCGCTTGCGTAAGCGCGTTCGTCGCATTCGCCCCCCCCCCCCTAGCAACTACTGGGGGTTGCGAATAGAGAGGATTCGCCGGGATCCAAGTGTTGGAAGTACTACCAACCACTGCGCCCGCGTCTTCGCGGAAGCTGCTGTGGTTCATGTGATTGATACTATACGTATCCTGGAAATTCACATGACCGGTTCTGTGTGAGCTCTGTGGATTGCCCTCGCTTGCTGGTGGCTCCACCCTTGTACTGGACGCAATGTTAGTCGGCGATTGTGACATCATGGCCTCCATTTTGCACACCAGCGCCCTCATTGTTGCGGTATTCTCAGCTATCGACTGACTTAGCATGTCATTCTGAGCTACCGAATTTTGCGCTGATACCTCGTGACTCTGGGCGTATTGTGCGCTGCAACGCTCGTCTTCACCGTATCCTCGGTTGAACGGTCGATTGCTCATTGTTGCAGCGTTTTGCTGGGAACTGGCGTCTAATCCGCTAGTCACTGCCGCTGCGCCCGTGACTGCGCGTGGTGCAGTGACCTTCACACTGCGGAACTTTCCGTTTTGCCAGACGTATTCGCCTTTGCCTTCGCTCGCCGTAGTTGTCGGCGTTGTCCTTGTCGTCGTTGTCGTCGTCGTCGTGGTTACTGCCGTGACCAGATTCCCTGTCGGCACCTCTACTGTGCCTATTCCATTCTGGTCTCGTCCTTGCGCCTCCTGCGCCGTTAACCTGTCTTGGTCTTCCGGCGTCAACGCTGGCGTTTGTGCCTGTTCACTCTCCTCAGTGACTGGCATTTCTGCGAACGTATCTCGCATTGTCATCGCATTTAGCAGTTGTAGGTTAGACCTTGTCGTTTGGCCTAATCCTTGCGCCGGTTGACCGTAGTTCATCTCGATCGCCGGCGTCACCATGACTTCGTTGGCCTCGATCTCTTGTTGTAACAGCTTCAGAGGGTGTGGCTGTTCGGCGTCATAATCGCCCGTATAAATCGAGCGTGTCGATACTTGCTCGGCTGTTGCTTTGATGAATGACTTTCGCAACTTCTCCCTCTTCACTCTCGCCATTATTGTCGAGGTGTCTAGGCTCTGTCTAAAATCTGACTCGGTATACTCTCCGAGGAGCCATCTGTTTAGCCTAGCTACGCGATCTAATCGCTTGCCGTCTTACTTCAACTGCTATCATGCTTCAATACTCTCGAGGGCATCGTCCATCACTTCTTCGTCGATGCCCAAGCACCAATTCTCGACGACCTTCTCTACTTTCTTCGCCATGTTGGTGTGTTCTGCTTCCTTTCGCGGTTGCTCAACAACGACGTGGCAGCTCCCTATCCTTCGCACTCACTCCAGATAGCCCTTAGATTGTATTCTTGTTGCTACAACGTAAGCTACAAAAATACAACCTTTCTACTTACACACTTGCACACCTAAGCGCGTCGCTGTGACGTAGATTATTACGCGAAATCGAATAAAACGAAAAATCGAATTCGTATAATCGGAGCGAAATCCGTAAAAAAATAAAATAAATTTTTATTTACGCCAGATAAGCGCGAATTGCTTCTGGCGTGCGCACTAGTAGCACCGCTATACTCTCACTTGCAACGCACGATTTGTGCTACAGGCATGTACGCAAACAATTTACAATTTCGCCTTTACGCTCTATTTTCACACGAGACGTCACGAAAAAATAATTATGCAACTCTCTATCCTAACGAGAGTACTTTAAAATTCTCCCGACAACAAATAGAAAATTATCCGACTCGGAGAGCATGCGATACTAGTGTCAGCTTCAAGTTTCGCTGCTCCGAGTCGTGTAATTCTAAGTCGTGTGATAATATCGGTAGATATTTGCTCTCGGCTCGGAAACAAAAATCTCCGATTATTATTCACAGACTTCTCGTATGAATTTCGTTCGAAATATTCGTATACACCGCTCGAATATATTCGAACGCCGCTCAAATCCGCTTGATTTGGGCGCGACGTAAACAAGGGGATGAACGTGTTTACGTCGCTCGCGCGACCTTCTTCATCTCGCAACGGTTTTTCGTTCGCGCCGCATATCGCGAAAATTACAAACTCTTTACACGTTCCTTCCCGATTAACCCACGAACAGGGCGCCAATGTAACGGGGTGCGTATTTATTTAACAAATCAACGTTGAATAACCGAATCGCTATCCCACGCTGCGGCGGAGACCATCTCGTCGCCAGCGATCAACCCGCGTTGCAAAGCAGCTTTCTCTGCTGCTTTCTCTCTCGTGGACTACGCACCGCCTGGTGCGTGCGCGGCTACTCAGATGCGTTAAAATTGCGTTATTAACGCCCGCGTAGGCGGCGGTATTCGCGGGAAGGACGTAAGGAAACGGACGTTTGTAATCGAGGTGGAAATATAAGTTACAAAACCTTCTCATCAAAACAACTTCATCTGCTGTCCAATGCAACCAACAAAGATTTTAAACTTTAAAAATTATTCTAAGTTTATAATTTTTTCATGATATTAATTGAGTTGTACTTGCTATCACTGTGTAAACGTTGCAGACGCTACTCTTGTCTTTGATATATTTTCTGGCGGTAAAGTTTTAGTAAAAATTCTATCACACGTTGTTTACCTAGAATTCTTTTAAAATATTTAAATCAAAGTTTAGATTATTATTCTCATTTATTAAATTTTGATTTCAAGTATATTTAAAATAATATTATTTTGTATACTGTTGTAGTCCAGAATCTTTCTATACAGTTTAGTTTTGTTTCAAATTCTACAAAATTTATTAGCTGTTACTTTCCACATGGTATTTTTAATGACAGAAAAAATAGTTTGAAGCAGACACAATTAACTTTTAAGCTGATATAGCTTTTGTATACTTGTCCATGATTAATTGAAGCATCTAAAATATTTATAATGTCTGAGTCTACTGCAAAGCATTCTTTTCCAACAGTTCATGTTGACCGATGTATTAATCCATTTAATATTAATTGACATAGAGGTAAAGGTCTTCGCAAAGTTTCAAAAAAATTTTTGTTAGATTATTCAGATATGCTTGAAACAGCTATGATTGGTGATCTTGCAGAAAGTCGTACTCTTCTGTAAATTTTAATTTCTCGAATAACTCTCTAAATGAGGCGAGTGAGGAAGAAAATGAAAGACCACAAAATAAGAGAATTCATCTGTCGAGAGAAGCTCAACTAGAACAAATGTTGGATGCTCTGAAAAGTAAGTTATCTTCTTTACCTCCAAATGATCCATTGATAGTTTCTATTTTGAAAATAGCACCTGAATGCTGGACATTATGCGATATTGAAGCAGAGTTTAATGTCTCTTTAAGAATTGCAAAAAAGGCGAGAGATTTGAAAGATGAATTTGGTATCTTAGCGATTCCTGATCCGAAAAAAGAGAAAAGTTTACCTGAAATTACAATTAAAGAGGTATGCCGAATAAGAAAGATCTAGTTAAAATTAACGAAAATGGTGAAACTCAGTATGTTCCAAAAAGATTGCTACTATGTGATATTAAAGTATTGTATCGAACTTTTAAAGAAGAATGTCCACAATTTCTTATCAGCTTTAGTAAATTCGCCGAACTACGTCCAAAATGGTGTGTTTTGGCTGGTGAAAGAGGCACGCATAGCGTGAGTGTATGTGTAATGCTTGAAGCATCCAAATTGATGATTCTCACGAAGGGATCTGATGATCCAATAAATGGTTATATCGATTGCTTTTCGTTCAGCTTATACAGAAATCAGAATCCTGCTTGTTTTTAAGGAAATTGTCAAAAATGTGGTAATATTTTAAGATTTGAAGAACATGTATCTTCTGTATTATACGAAAATAAGATTGAAGAATTAATTTTTAGTGTTTGGGCGTCAACAAATAAATGGACTTTAAAAAGAGAATGTGTTTCGGTGGATGACTTTATGTCTGAATTGTCTTTGAGTTTAAAAAAACTTATACCTCATCATTTCATCGCAAAAAATCAATCTAAAGATATAAAGGATCAGAAGAACAATTTACAAGAGAACGAAGGGCTTCTGGAGATTGATTATTCTGAAAATTTTGCTTACGTCGTTCAGGATGCTGCTCGGCAATTTCATTGTAACAATGATCAGTATACAATAAATGTTGCAGAACTATATTACAGAGAAGATAATGAAACAAGGCATTGTAGTTTTATAGCACTTTCTGAATGTACTACTCATGATACAGCCGCAGTTTATATTTTACAAGAAAAGATTATTTCTGAAATAAAGAAAATATTCCCAAAAATGAATAAGATTATATACGTCACAGATGGTGCAAAGCAGCACTATAAAAATAGATATCAAATGATGAACTTGGTTAATCATGAGTTAGATTTCCAAATAATGGCGGATTCGCATTTCCATGCTGCTCATGGAAAAGGTTCATGTGACGGAGTAGGAGCCGTGTTAAAAAGAGAAGTTACTCGTACCAGCTTGCAGGCCAAAGCTACGGAAGCGATTTTAAATTAAAAACAACTTTATGACTGGGCGAGTCAAAAGTTCCAAAAAATAACATTCTTTCACTATTCCAAAAAATATTACGAAAAAACTTCTAGATCACTAAAGAAAAGATTCTCGGCTGCACTGTCTGTTACAAAAATTTCAGAAGGACATGCGTTTTTAGTTTCTCCCGACAAAAAAATTACTGTGTTTAGATACTCTAATGCACCAAGTCCATTATCAATAGTACAATATTAATAATTGAATTTAAAATATGTTCAACAAAATAATACAAATATACAAAAATAAAAGTAATAATTAAAAAACTTAAAAAGTTAGGGACGAGCGTTTGAGGTATCAGTAAAATAGACGTCCGGTTTCGTATTCAGCAGCACAAAATACATAAAACTACTCTCTGTCAATAATTTTCCTCCCGTCGATCACAGGATAAACCTCTCAACTGCGTGAAAAAGCAATTTTGGGGGGTGTTTTTTCAGGTTAGGGACGAACGCTTGAGGTATCGGTAAAAAATACCGTCGGATTCTTATTCAGCAGCTCAAAATACATGAAAATAGTCGTTGCTTAGAATTTTTCTGAGCCCCTGTGATTTCTGACAGCTTGATCATTTCGTAAAGTAGTAAATTTTTATGGTTATGGAACGCGTAGCTCCGTCTGGGAACAAAATTTTAAAAAACGCCCCTCACTAATTGCAAGTACATAAAAAATGCTAAATTTTCCATATCTTTAAACATTTTTAGATCGAAAGGAATTTTGGGCAGAGCTTTATTACGTTTGACGTGGAACGTCCCATATATATATATATTGTAACGGGGTTCACTTTCGGGGGAAAACTCGGTGATATTCAACTGGATCACAATCTCTCGGTGCGACTGAGAACTCTCTCAACGTCCGTGATTTACCCGCGTTGCAACGCAGCTCGTCACTAGAGCTGCTTCGCGAACGTCGTGTTCGCACGTGTGCTACCTCTCCGCACTCTCCTGTACGGAGCCGGCTTCTCAGTTTTGCGTTGCAACCGCTTGTTGCAACGCCCGCGGAGGCGGCGGTATTCGCGATGAGGACGTAGGGAACGAGAGAGAACAAGCCGGGAAAATAAATCTAATTCCGATTAAAATCAAATAAAATAATGATATATTGTGCAGCCAATGTTTTCTCTATACAAACGTACGCCGAGTCACCTCAATGTCAACTTGGCGTGGAGAATATCTCGCGAAGCTTACGCGCGCGAACGAGAAGGCCGTTACTCGGTGCCGCTGCACCAAGTAGCTAAACTGTAGCCGCTGCTACCGCTGACGCGATACAGAAAAAAGGCTCCGTCCTACTTACTCGCAGTCGCCGTTCTCGGTAGGCGCGCACCACACACTCACACACACTCTACGCCGGTGGTGTTGTTGGCTCACTCGCTGGAGCCGACGTCCTCTCGTTTGGCCTGTGACGGTGTGGGTAAGCCGTACTAAAAGGTGGCCGGTAGTGCGGCGTACTCCACACGCGAGTTGCACCCCACAGCTGTGAAGCACTCGGACCACTATACCGTTTCCCGGTAGGATGATATAGGGGTTTGAGTGAGAAACACAATTCAGTTTAATAATTAAAGGTTTGAATATATTGTAAAGATAAGTAATACAAATACACAGGTGACGTGTTCAGCAGGTAATGTCGGTCTCGACGTGATTGATCGGATCTCTGAAAGAGGATTGTTACCGTTACTTAATTATTACTAATGTTAGAATATAATAATACAAATGTTTATTATGTAGGGATCGCGATTCTTCTACCGGAGCTGACCGTCGTCGGTTAATACCCCTTTCGGGTCGGTAAAGACGATATGGTATCGGTAATCGGTTAAGCAGGAAATTACTTAGCCGACAACCAACTCGAGTAGGTCCCTAGGAGCTAAGGGTCGCACCCCTTAACCCGAGACTGGAGGTTGCACCCTGCCAGTCGAAAGCGAAGGATCACTTAAGACTTACGAGTGTAAGTCAAGACAACAAAAGGCGTGATCGATGCGCGCCGATCTCGAGCGGTTCGCCTCTATTAGTACTCTTTCGGAGTCAAGTCATCTTGTGAGTTTCTCGTATCCACCTAGTGGTCGGGTGGCGAACTATTGGCGCGCTGTGCGATATACGCGCTAGCGTATTTGTCACAGGCCGCTGATCGACAAGCCGGGTCGTCCTTGCTTCTCGTAGCTAGAGTTGACTTGGACGTCTTCTTCTCGCGATCTCACACACACACACACTCTTACTCTCTCGCACGCTATTGGTCGTCGCTCGATGCCGTCAGTCTCACACACGAGAGCTGACGCGTTCGCACCTATGGCCGGAAGCTATCTCCTCGTCCGACGGACCGCGACTTATACGCGAGGCCCCGAATCTTGCCTCGCGCTTGCGCAACGTCGCGTTTCAACGATGCGCGAATCTACCCAATTTCGCACCTCGTTAATATATATATATATATATATATATATATATATATATATATATATATATCGCAAGCCGTGCGACTAAACACCCAAGCTGATATAAATTTTTAATATTTCAACATTCTTATCAATTATCAGATATTGCTCTATTAGATTTACTTAAAATTCTAAAATACTCTTATCAAGTTTGTTATGGTTGAAAATTATTTTTTAAATAGTAAAACCTCATTTAAAAATACATGCATCGAAGGATATTGAGCAAAATTTCGTTTTTGAAATATTAAACATGAAATTTTCAGGTAAGAAAATCATAGTGATTCCACAATCTTTTGATTATTGACTGGGAGACGTTTGTGGAATGATAAGAGCTATACTTCACTGCCAATGATATGACGGACGAAAAAAAGCAAGCAGCCATTCTACTGACAAAAGTAAATCCAGACACATATCAGTTAGCAAGAAACATGTGTTCCTTGGCTAAGTTCAAAGAAAAAAAATTGACAGAGATCGTAAAAATTATGACAGACCATTTATGCCCAAAACTATCTGAGTAAATAAAGAGATGTAATTTTTATACGACAAAACAACTAGTAACAGAGTCTCTAGCAGATTTTGTAGCCCGACTAAAAGAATTATTACTTAATTGTCATTTCACTTGTCAACGGGTTGAACGACCATGCGACGAAAAGAGATTTATTCAAGGAATAAACCTTCACATACAAAAATGGCTAAAAAATGCAACATCAACAGATAATATGTATGAATAATTTTGAAAATAATAGTTATTGTCGGTACGTTAATCGTATAGATTATGACACATTCCATGAAAAAAACAGAGCAAACTATGTATATCGCATAGGAAAGTAGATGCAATAGTTAATGCACCGAGACCAAGAAACAAAAAACAATCGATATCCTTTTTAGGACTTGTGACATATCATGAACGTTTTTTGCCCGATCGAGCAAATCATTTAAAACTTTTACACGATTTAACGAAAAATATTAAATTCATGTAGAATGCCGATTGTAATAAAAAACGTATGGAGGATAAAGAATGAAGTTGTATCTGCTTAAGTGCTAACTAATGATGATCCAACGCAAGAGCTTGTACTGGCATGTGATCCTTCAAAATATGTTACGTCAATAGCGAAGAGAGGCCAATTGTATTCGTGTCAAAAGTGATTCCAAATAAAGAGTTGAATAGAGCCATCATTGATGAGGTAGCTGGCACCATAGTATTTGGCTTCAAGAAGTTTTATGATTACGTGTACGGTAGAGAAGTAATTTTAAAAAGAGATCATAAGCCCTTAGTGTATATCTTTGGACCAAATCAAGAAATACCATTAACGGTAGCCAGTAGACTTTAAGGATGGGCATATTTTGTGTTGCACTTTAAGTATATAATTGAATATGTAAACACGAAAAAGAACGGTAATTGTGATGCACTTTCAAGGTTACCAATTGAGGCTAATACTCCAATTTTTAGTATAGACTTTAAAGTAATAATTTATATAGAACTTTAATTAAAAGTACTTAATGCTAAGAATATTGCAAAAGAAACGCTAAATGATAAAACTTTGAGCAACGTATTTAAATTTGTAAAGATGAATGGCCTAAACAAGAAAATCTATCCGAAATCGAACTTAAATATTATGTTAAAAGATGATTTATCTATACAGAAAGATTGTCAAATATGGGGTTATCGCATAGTTGTACCGGAAAGCTTGAGAGTGCAAGTACTTAAGGAACTTCATTGTAGTAGTGTAAACATGAAAATGAGAGCAAGGTCACATATTTGGTTGCCGAAGATCGATTCGCAATTTCAAGAGTTAGCGGCTACATGTAAAATTTGCATGCAGGAACGAAAAACTCCATCAAAAGTACCACTAAACCTTTGGCTGTTGCCGAATAAATGCTGGAGTAGGATACACAGTGACTTCTTGGGACCGTTCCATAGTCACATGTTTATAATTATCATAGATGAGTACAAATGGCCAGAGGTAATTGAATATGCAAGTTGATAGAGTAATAGATCAATATAAATAATATTTTCACGATGCAGCTTACCAAACCACTTAATAACGGATAACGGGCCTCAGTATAATTGTCATAATTTTAAATTATTTATAAAAGAAAACAGAGTAAAACATCCTTTTTATCATCATACCACTCGGTCACAAATGGTGCTGTCAGAAATTTCGTCGGTATTTTTATAAATATAATAAATGAGATGATTAAGTCAAAAAAAAAAACTTCATGAAGCTATCGACAAATTTGTGTTCGATTACTTAACAGAAGCACGGAGCATGGTTCGGGGCGATCACCAGCCCGAACAAGGTTTAAACACAAAATGCGAACTAAACTTGACTTACTAAAGCCAGATATTACGATTAAAATCAAACACGTGCAATTACAACAAACACTAGGCCAGAATGGATCACATAATGTTAAGTTCAAAAAAGGGGAGAGAGTTTGGGTTAACAGCTATTCGCCTAACTGAGATAAAAGAATACTTGCGACTATTACTGCCCAGCTGTTACGCGTGAATTTCGAAGTTGAGACCTTATCCGAAAAAGCCTGGAAAAGACATGTAGGCCAAATAATAAAATACAAAAAAAAAGAAAAGTCAGATTCAATTAGTAACAACCCCGGGAAGTCTCAACTTGAAATAGTGGAAACTAGATTTTCAAAGCGTTTAGCTGACAAACAAATAAGAAAAATATGTTAAAGGTTAAAGGCAGAGGGGATTGTAATGTAAGAGTAGCATAGTTCAGAAATGCGGTCAAGACTAGCACAACTCGCAACTTCATATTACTTAAAATGTGAGTATTTTATGTTTTTATTGGTTTATTTTGTTCATGAAAACCTTGGACAAAGACAGACAAACCTCAAAGTTTTATAAAATTTCGGAAATTTTAGAAGGTTTCTAAAAAAAGTGAATAATTTAAAAAAATATTTGTAAAAAATTATTGTATTTGTGAAAACAATTTTAAATTCAGTAAAAAGTTGTAAATTGTAAATATTTAAAAATGTTCGTTAAGACAGTTTCACAAAAAATCGGGAAATTTTTATAGAAATTCGTTGTTTAAATTTTGAGTTGTACTAGTCTTCGCGGGATGTTTTGAATTGTGCTAGTCTAGCGTGCGTCAAATAAGTTGTGCTATTTATGACGGAAAATTTAAACAGTTCTGCTCTTTGTAGGGAGCGACGATATGATCCGAACGTATGCGAGAGCACACATATCCTCTCTAGAGTACCGTTCCCTGTTACGCAACAACTTTGTCATTATTAATTGAATAAACTTAGATTAATAAGAGAGATTCGCAATGTTTACGTAAGTATATAACAGTTATCATTTAATATAAAAGTAAATATTATATTCTGTAATTACATTGTAGTACAGAATATAAATGTTATGATTGTTATAATCCTACAATACACATTATATTATAATGTATTTATTGTTCAATTTTGTTAATATAATTAATACTGTCATAAAATAATTACAAAGAGTTTGAAAACATTTTTTGATATTTAAAATTTATTTTCGTTCTATTCTATAATTTTAAAACAGGTCCTGTGTACTAGTAGCTTTAACTACTTTTATAGAATGTTGGCTGTAATAAATTTAAAGAAACACCTTTTACAAAGTAAAATGTCGGCAACTATAAGTTTTGTATCTATTCTCACGATTCTGCATCTTAGTATTATAAATATGATTTCTCCTCTATAAAGTTATGCATTCCTTAAAGAAATTGTCTAATATTTATAGTTTACAAAAGTTTTTTATTTTTATTAATATACGCTAATGAATGTTTGTTACAATGCCGCCACCATAAGCAGGTCTTGGGCGTTGTCGTCCAGATCGGACGGGTGGTGCCTATCACCACTACACAGCGCGTCCTCAGGTTGCAGATAGAGGAACAGCCCCTGAGAAAGAGGTTAGCTGCGAAAAAATTGAATAAGCAGCCGCGGACAGCCGATAGGAACAGGCGTGGGTGTGATGAGACCACACTGTCGAACGCATTCATCTCGAAACACTACGCAAGCACCACAACAAAAAACACTTCACATTATCTCTTATCTCTTAATCTATCTCTTTCATCACACATTACAAAAATGGGCAAAAATCTTGCTGCCGAGGAGGATGCGGGAGCGATGACAACTGCTCCGGAAGGGGATGTGTAGAATGATTCGTCACCTGGTATTGCGCGGTAACAATGTCAACGAAAGCACGCTGCCTTGCAGGGGGGCGTTAGGATGCGAGAATAAAACCGTAGTGTGTCTGACGACGATTTGACGCTGTCCTCGTCAAAATCGGAAAACTCTCATACTTAGTTCTAGAAAAGTATGGGGGTTATCACCTCTAGAACTATGGACTCACCTGCGATCGGGACAGGATCCAAAGCGCGCGGGTTTAACTAACTATCATGGCTCAAAAAAATCAAATCCGAACCAAAAGGGACTTAAGGGTCGGAACTTGGAATGTTCGCTGTTTATACAAAGCAGGCGCGTTTAAAGAACTCATAGAGGAAGCTGATAGGTACAATTTATATTTAGTAGCAATACAGGAATCGCGGTGGCCAGGTGGCGGAGTACTAGCATCGGGTAACTTCACGTACCTGTATGGGGCCAGAAGCGGGGGATCCCTAGGCACTGGATTTCTCGTGAGCAAAAGCATCATACATTTGGTTAAAAGTTTTAAATCCATCAATGATACGCTCTCGTACATCAACATCGAAGGTGAATAGATATGTATTTATTAATGTACACTGTCCTACGGAGGACAAAGAAGAAGAAGCTAAGGATCTTTATTACGAAACTTTCGAGCAGGTAATCGACCAGTTCGCGTCTTACTACACAAGAATAGTATTAGGCGATTTCAATGCTAAAATAGGTAGGGAGGAAATGTTTAGGCCTACTATAGGAAAGACAAGCTTGCACGAAGCCAGCAATAATAACGGTATTAGGGTCATAAATTTCGCGGCGGCAAAAGATCTTATAATCAAAACTACGTGTTTTAAGTACAAGGACATACACAAAGCAACGTGGACATCGCCGGACGTGGCCACACAGAACCAAATTGATCATTTCCTCATTGAAAAAAGACGACATACTAACGTTCTCGACGTAAGGGCTTATAGAGGGGCAGATAGCGACTCGGACCACTTCCTAGTAGTAGCCAAATTAATAGCTAGATTAGTAGCGAATCAAAATAGTAAGCGAACAAGCAAGGTAGAAAGCTTCGACATTGAAAAGCTACGAGATAAGACAGAGCGAATAAGGTACCAGATAGAAATTTAACCCATTAAAGCCCATGCTAACACTGGTTGAGATAGCGACAAACAAACTGTGCTATTCTTTGCATAAGTGAAAAATAGAATATACGTATTTTTTCTAATGTCATTTGCAATTGTTTATAACAAATTATTTAAACAAATTACAAAAAAATTTATAATTTTCAAAATCTGAATGCGGGAATCGATTCTGGAGATAAAATCGAGACGAAAACCTATATAACACTTTTTTGTCAGAGTTCAATTTGTTAGTGTAATGTAGGAATAAACAATTGCATGTTGGGGAGAAAAAGTGACCATGTCAAGTCCCAAGCAAAATCTATCTGGAATAGCAAAAAACAAACTGTGCCATCCTTTGCATAAGTGAAAAATAAAATATACGTATTTTTTCTTATGTCATTTGCAATTGTTTATAACACATTATTTAAACAAATTACAAAAAAATTCATAATTTTCAAAATCTGAATGCGGGAATCGATTCTGGAGGTAAAATCGAGACGAAAACCTATATAACACTTTTTTGTCAGAGTTCAATTTGTTATCTTTATGTAGAAATAAACTATTGACAAATAAGTGTTTTCATTCTCTTGCATGGTATGTGGAATCATATCAGTATTTTTTACTGATAAATTTTGAGATCTTATACTGTAATTGGATAAGTTTATTTCATTTCGCAAATCCTTCCGTGTTAGAGATCACGTTTGAGTGGCGGGCTAACGGTTGAAAATTATGAATTTTTTTGTAATTTGTTTAAATAATGTGTTATAAACAATTGCAAATGACATAAGAAAAAATACGTATATTTTATTTTTCAGCTATGCAAAGGATGGCACAGTTTGTTTTTTGCTATTCCAGATAGATTTTGCTTGGGACTTGACATGGTCACTTTTTCTCCCCAACATGCAATTGTTTATTCCTACATTACACTAACAAATTGAACTCTGACAAAAAAGTGTTATATAGGTTTTCGTCTCGATTTTACCTCCAGAATCGATTCCCGCATTCAGATTTTGAAAATTATAAATTTTTTTGTAATTTGTTTAAATAATTTGTTATAAACAATTGCAAATGACATTAGAAAAAATACGTATATTTTATTTTTCACTTATGCAAAGAATAGCACAGTTTGTTTGTCGCTATCTCAACCAGTCTTAGCATGGGCTTTAATGGGTTAATAATAGGTTTCAGGCACTTGAATAAGCAAACACATCGCTGCAGGGGAATGACGAACCGAATAGCTTATGGGGGACATCGGAAAACTGGTAAAAGTACTGGGTAAAAAGAAAAAGCCAAAGAGCAAACCATGATTTGACAAAAAGTGCGAACTCTGGTTTGAGAGGCGCAAAAAGGCTAAATTAGATAGCTTACACAACAGAAGCGATGTGACCATAGAAGAGTATTCTAACGTAAGGAAACAGACGAGCGCGATCTGCAGAAATAAGAAGCGGGAGTATCAAAAGAATCTTATTAGGAGAATAGAAACTAACAGTAAGGAAAATAACCCCCGCGAAATGTATAGAGGGATTAACGCCATCAGAAAGGGTTTTAGGAGTAGAGCGCAATTGATGAAGGACGAAAACGGGGATCTCGTAACAAATGACAACGAATTACTGTCGCTGTAGAAAAATTATTTCGATAAATTACTAAACGTGCATGAAAATAGCGAAGAATTGGGGGACGAAATTTACACTGCTGAACTCCACGTGGGGAAACCGAGCTACCAAGAAGTGGAGGCCGCGATTAAAGAACTAAAAAATAACAAAGCCGCGGGAAATGATTCTATACCTGAGTTACACAAATATGGAGGCGTCGAGCTCACTTTTAAAATCTATAAACAAGTATGTGCCATCTGGAAAAATGAAACAATACCGGAAAATTGGAAGGAATCATTATACCGATCTTTAAAAAGGGGGATAAGACAGACTGCAATAACTATAGGGGTATCTCACTTTTAGCAACGTGCTACAAAGTTCTGTCAAGCGTAATACAAGCTAGAATCACTCCATTCGCAGAAGATCAAATGTTTACCATAAGACAGTTGTTATATAGCTTTTAAAAAATCGTATGACTCTACTACGCAAAGCAAAATGTATCAAATTCTAGTACTTCTCGGTATACCAAAAAAACTCGTAAGATTAATTTAAATATGTCTGAACGGAAGCACGGGAAAGGTCCGAGTAGGCGGTAATGTATCAGAACCATTCACGATACGCGATGATTTAAAACAAGAGGATGAGCACTCTTCGGTGCTGTTTAACTTAACGTTGGAGTATGTCTTTAGAAAAATGCAGGTTAGTCAGCTGGGCGCAACGCTTAATGGAACAACGCAGATACTAGGCTACGCAGATGATTTGGATATACTGGGGGATTGTAGGGAAACGGTAGCAAGAAACACGGAAATTCTCATAAAAGCGGCGGAATATACAGGGTTAGGAGTGAGTGAATCAAAAACAAAGTACATAATTGTGGATAAACTAGGCATCTGCAGTGGGGAGGGAGATCTCAGTTGAGAATTTTACTTTTGAAAAGGTTAGTGAATTCAGGTATCTGGGTACGACCATAAATGATAGAAACGAGAGTAATTTACTCAAGTCAAGGCTGTTGTCTAAAAACGATAAAAAAAGAATATACAGGACAATAATATTGCCGGTGGTTCTGTACGGGTGCGAAATGTGGGCTCTCACTAAACATGCGGACAACCGTTTTAGGGTATTTGAAAATAAAGTCTTGCGAAAAATATACGGGCCGAAGAAAGATAAGGAAACCGGGAAATGAAGGAGACTACATAATGATGAGTTGCACAATCTGTATGCGTCACCAAATATTAACAGAATAATAAAATCACGCAGATTGGGATGGGCAGGGCACGTAGCGAGAATGGGAGACGACCGTACGGCAGCGCGTGTCATGAAGGGCAAGCCTA
This sequence comes from Nasonia vitripennis, assembly GCF_009193385.2. Lineage (NCBI taxonomy): Eukaryota > Metazoa > Arthropoda > Insecta > Hymenoptera > Pteromalidae > Nasonia > Nasonia vitripennis. The sequence goes on along the minus strand of NW_022279619.1, from coordinate 183,170 downwards.
TGGTAACGCGACCTCTAGGTATACCTAGACGTAGATGGGAGGACAACGTAAAAGCAGATCGAGTAGAAATAGGGCGAGTGGGTGTCGATCGGAGGGATGCATCTTGGGTGGGGTTGACACAAGATAGGGCAGCGTAAAAGGCTTGCGTAGATGAAGCGATGAACTTTCGAGTTCCAAATGCCACTTAAAAAAAAAAAAAATACGCTAATGAATGTAGTAAAATCAGTTTTAAAAATGTCAAGTGTTAAATATTAGCGCACTGACAAAAATCCTTACTACAGAATAATCAATCTCACTATAACTTCAAGGTGAAAATCTGCTTTGTGTTTCATGATTCTCTCACATCTAATCTGAATGTGCTAAAACTAATCCAAATCATCATGTGCAAAAAATGAGCAAAATCATAAATATAAAAAAATCAAGTGAATTCCTCCTGAGTATATAAAAAAGTCATTTAAACACAAAGTGAATTTTCATCTTATATAAAAAATAAGATGGTTGTACTTTTCAAAATTATTCTTTTAATGCTTACTTGCCGTCCCGTTGTCTTATTATAGTCTACGATGTGTATATAGTAAATCATATGCATACTTACTAAGAACAACTTATTGATTACTTAACGATTAATACACCTACATAAATATGAAAATGTATCGCCTTTTCAATCGAAACAGGTCTTAAAGTAAAATTATCAAAGTAAAATAGTACATTACGATACGTGTGACTTAAATGGTTCTTTTTTACACGGCGCTGTTAGCACCCGAGCATAGCGAGGGCGCCAAGCGCCGTGTAAAACTGAACCATTTAAGTCAAGAGTATTGTATACAATTTTATAGCACGGACTGCTAAATTCCGCAAGTCTCGCCTATTCGTGACTAAAGTAGTCCTTATTTGCACCGTGAGGTTAGCGCACGAGCGTAGCGAGTGTGATAAACACGGTGCAAAAACGACTACTTTAGTCACATATAGGCGTGACTTAACAACGGATTTTAGTCACACTGTGCTATAAATAATATTATGATTCCAAAACTACTTACTAGTTTTTCAAATTATTAAATTTAGCTTTGAGATTTTTTCTTTGCAACAAACATTGTATATTTGAAGATTTTGAGTTATAGTGAGATTGATTCTTCTTGTAGGAAGTAATGATTTTTGTCAGTGTGCTGATTTTTAACACTTGACATTTTTAAAACTGATTTCACTACATTCATTAGCGTATATTGATAAAAATACAGAGAAACTTTTGTAAGCTATAAACATTAATTGAACTGATTTCATAACCTTTTAATAAGTTTCAAATAAATTTATAAAGGAATGTTTAAAGAAAAATTTAATTTGAATTACAGCATAGCATAGTTAAAAGTTTAGGTTGGATTTTTGCATAATCTACTACACCTGCACTAAAATGCTTTAGATAATACTTTATGCACTTTGTCTTTAACAAGTTTTAATAACTTTTTTGTAATAAGAGCAGTCGTTTTTGAGTTATTGTTAAAAAACCACATTTTGACCATTATTATTGTTAATAATAACCAAAAAAAGTATTTGAGAGCTGGAAAACTAAATGAGCTGCTCGATTACAACAATATCGAGTTAAAAAATTTTAGGGACATAATGCTAGGAGTTACCTTTGTGCAAAAACTGCTTCTACGCGAAAATACGTTGGATAATAATTTATGCATTTCAATATTTCAAGCAACTTTCAATCACGATGATTTTTTTGTAGGTGCAGTTGTTTTTGAGATATTTTTAAGAAACCATGAATTTGCCGTTATTATTGTTAATAACAAACAGAGAAAGTATTTGCTAGGAGGAAAAAACCAAATTATTTTTAATGAGCGCTATAAATAGTATCAAATCGAGTTGAAAAATCCAGGGGACAATTAAAAAAATACAGAAAGGTAGCTGGCGTCTGAATTAGTATATAAGTAAGACTTCTCTATCCATATCTATTGAATTCTGACTGAAATATTGACTGTTCTGCTGCTTAGATGGGCTTGCACTTAATGATTATCTTCCTGGAATAAGTATAATTTGGAACTACAGGCGGTTTTCTGCCAGTGGCGGCTACTAGGCATGGGCTCCAAAAATTGCATGTAACTGCATATCATACACATATTCGATCCTTACAGCGATAAAGAAACGGCTGCAAGCCGCGAAATGAGAAAAAAACTCGAGCACTCGCGCTCCGCGCAGAGTGTTTACTCTTATTAGCTGATCAATTAACCTAACCTGATAAGACATGGCGCGACCGTTTTTTCATTCAAAATTGTTACCGTTAGATGTACAGCAATCAAGCTTCTCTACGTCTATAATACAACAGATGAGTCAACAGGACATATGATTTAAATTCTATTATATTTGTAATATCTATTAAGTAGACTTTGTAATAATTAAAGAATCGTATGTATATCTATAGCTATGACTGACTGAAAGAAAAAAAAGAGAATCGGAGAGGCGAAAAATTATTTTTTTTTTACAAAATTAATTTTCAAACTTAATTATTTTACAAACGAGCAATTTTCTTAACAAAATAATATGGTAATTAGAAAGATCTTATGAAAATCTTTGAAATTGTATACTGATACATAAACATCAACAGGAGATCGAATAAAATATATACAGAATTCGTAAAACGTTAAGTTATTTAGCAAATTCAAAGTATAATAGGTCTCGGCGCGCTCCCGACGGCACAGTGTATAAAACGTATACTTGCAATCGGAGCGCTATTGTGCCCCTTGATATATTCCTTTATATTCGACGGTAGTTAATTCTCGTGGAACGTTTTTGAAATCGTGCTTTTTGATTCGTTAGAATTTTTCAATCCGGCAATCTGCTTGAAGTATTTCAAAAACTTTCCTCAAAAATCAACTACCATCAAGTGTACATCTAATATTTAATAGTGTATTTAATAATGTCACGTCAAATAATTGAATATCATTTTAATTAATATGCAAATTGCAAGCGAAGCGAACGTTTCTTGCTAGTAAGTATATTCAAATCATTATGTCTTCATAAGAAGCTCTCGCTTCGTACAAAAGGGCGAGGTTGCATTTTGGACAAAAGCACTAGGCACGCTGTATAGTTAATACATGCTGACTTGATATTGAGTGAGAGCAAGACACCTCTGCTGGTACGCACGCTCTCTTATCTATTGTTTCGTATACTCGTTTGCTTGCATATTGCGCTCGCTGCTAGTGTAGCCACCTAGCAGTGTTTGTTGGTACTTCTCTTTGCTCTCTCGCGGGCAGAGTCGCTTTAAGGCTACTTTTCATCTCTTGCTGTAAAGCAGCAATTCAATACGCCGTGATGCTGTTACTTAAATATTTGCTGCTACTTGATTTAAATGGGCCTAACTTAACTTTACTTATAAATCAAGTACTAGGTGACGATAAATAAGGTTAAACTTTGAGTACTTGCTAATTAAAAGGTATTAAAGCATAGTTCTATAAATAGGAGCGCTGCCGCGGGTGAGGGTAAAAATATAAAAAAATAAAAATTAGAAAGGGTAAAGATAAGAAATTCAAAATTTATAAACTGAGATTTAGAAATTAATAAATTTCTAAAAAAAAAATGTTGAATTAAAATATTGCGAAAGGTGATATTTGTAGTTAAAACAATGCAGAAGCGATATTTTTAGGAATTTCCAAATTTAGGTTTTCAAAATTATACCATTCCAATATCCTGGAACTTATAATTTAACCTTTCGTTATAATTCATTTCGTAATTTTTCCCTTTCAAATTTTTATTTTTCAAAAATTTTACCCCCAATCCCGCTGCCGCGTCGATCTTTTGCTGCTGAAGATAAAATTTCATCAATAACTCACCTGCATGAATATAAATGGTTTTTCCTAACAGATCGTCTGAAAAAACCTTTGCAACCGTCACAAGATGAAGCACCATAATGTTTTCCAGTAGCTCTATCACCACATATGGCGCAGGTGATTGCACTTTCAAATTTTCCAACTTTTATAAAATCAGCAGATGCATTTTTAATAATATTGCTATTATCGTTGACATCATTATCTATAAAATAAAGAAATGATATGTATCTACCTACATTATATAATTTTTTTAGTCAAACTCTAAGTCACTTTCCTAAAAGGGTATGTTTAAAGAAGGAGGGACACAGGACCCCTTTTACAGCTTCCTGCCACAACTTCTTCAGATTAACATATTAAGATTTCCCGATTATGACAAATGTTCACACCTTCCCGAATGTACTATCAATTTTAGTTATAAAATGTGCTCAAGGCACGTTAATCAATTGGCGCGGTAGCGCCTCGAAGGCGAGTTTGAAAAGCAGACAAAGCCGCGGCGCCCAAGCTACTATTTACTTCTAAGTTGAGGTTCGCATTTCTCATTACAAAGAAATAAATGCATTTCTTTGTTGTCGCTAATATATTTTGACTTATATCATGTTTTATTGTGTGTAACAAAAATATTGATAAAAACAGCTACCTTTGATATAATACACCAGTGTGTCATTCACAAAATGCTCAAATCAAATCAAAAAATGTTAAGTCTGTTAAGTTAGCCGCAACAAGTGTTAGGACTGTAAAGTTGGCCGCGCAGCTATATACAGATGGATATTGCTTTCTCATCGGTTTTCTGCATGCTCGCTCACATGTAGTTTTTAGTGTCTAGGTGTAAACATAATACAAAGGCGGTATCTAGGTGTACAGGGTGGCCAATGACGAGGTCTAGGTAGTTCGCACTTGGCTTTCGGTGTCTAGGTGTAGAAATTATTTGAGGGTAGTGTATCAGAAAAATCAGTGATTTTATGTTAGTAACAAAAATGTTACAAAGAAGCCATGGTCAAAAGGTGCTAAAGATGCTTATATTTTATTTGTAGGAGAAATATGAAATACTCAAAAAAAATTACTAAAAAGGACTGAAATCTCTAAAAAAATTAACTTTTAAAAAAGTAAAAGGTTAGGCGAGTTTGATATATTCCACAACGAAATAAAAGATAAAAAAGAACTGAGATCAATCAACCAAAGTCAAGTCCATTAAATTTAATTATAATGAAACAACAAAATTTTGTAAATTCAATAAAGGGCTTACTAAATTTAAAGTTAAGTTATATAATGATCAATTAGGAACAACTCTCAAGATACTTACTACGTAACTTGCCATGACCTTTTCATTTTGTTTATTGGTGAACAACTAAAATTTTATTTTTATGTATTAGAACGTCAAAAAAATACCATAAATACAAGGAAACGGTCATGGCAAGTTACGTAGTAAGTATCTTGAGAGTTGTTCCTAATTGATCATTATATAACTTAACTTAAAGTTAAGTAAGCCCTTTATTGACCAAACAAAATTTTGTTGCTTTATTATAATTAAATATAATAAACTTGACTTTGGTTGATTGATCTCAGTTCTTTTTTATCTGTTATTTCGTTGCGGAATATATCAAACTCGCCTAACCTTTTACTTTTTTTTAGAGTTTAGTGAAGTTAATTTTTTTAGAGTTTCTGTTTTGCAATTTTTCACTATATTTTTAAGAATGAATTTGGTTCTAGAGTTAATAATTGTTCAAAGATGAAAGTTTGATGGTTTTCTAGATTTATTTTTAATAATCAGAATATACAATCAGAGCGGGCTAAAACAAATGTTGGAAAGGTTCAAAAAAGTCATAGAAAAAAGGGCTAGAACTAAACTTAGAAAAATCAAAGGTTATGATTTTTAGAAACGGGGGAAGACGGAAGAAAGAGAAGAAATCCATGTGGGAAGAAAAATTTAGAAATGATCAAGAAATTTGAGTACCTAGGCTACAAAATGAAGAAAAACGGCAAGGATAAGAAACAGATAAAGAAAATGAAAGACAAGGCCACAGATATAATAAGTACGGTATGGGGAATAGGAGAGGCACTGTTCATAGATAACTGGAAGATGAGGATGAAATTATTTGATGCACTAGTACAGAGTGTAATAGAATATAGAGTAGAGATTTCGGAACGGAAAGGGCACGAAAAACTGGAGAAAGTACAGAAGAGATATCTGAAATGGATACTGAAACTAGAGAGGACAACATCAGCACACATAATACACTGCGAGACGAAGCTGTTTAAGCTCAAAACAAGAGCAAGAAAAAGGTCCATAAGATACGAGGACAAACTAAAAAAACCGAAAGTGAATTCGCTGATAGGAGAATGCTGAAAATCACTAAACAAGAAAGGGGAGAGAGAAAATTAAAAAAGAGAAGGAAAGGACATGAGCAGTAGCGAACTGGGAAAAAGTGGAATATTAATAATGGAGTACATCAGATGAGTAGAAGATGGAGGAAGGATCGAGGAGGAAATCGAAAGAATAAACAAAGACGTTGTAACGTTTCTATTTTTCCTGGGGCCAGATAGTCAATCGGATTCAGGAACGTTCATGTATTTAAACCCACCTGTAACAGAAATAGACATATGCGGTCGTTAGGAATATTTCGACTGTACAATTGTAATAGTTTTAGTCGGCGCGATTACAGTGTTACCGTGCGATTATAATTTTATTTGGCTACAGTGAAACGGAGCGGCATCGGTATAACAGTACGGTGTCGGGCTTACGAAGCGGTGTCGGGGATTTAAGGTTAGATTTGCATTCGGTTGCAACGAAGGCATGTGCGCAGGGCTTGGTTGGTCAAAATAAGTCGTGTGATAACGATTTCGATTGCCCTGTTTGTGCACAGTGACAATCGGATCGGTATCACGGTGTTTTGAGGTTAGCCTTGGATTTGCAGAGACATGGTTGCACGACTCTACGGACCCACCTTCTTGTCGATGCGCGCACGTGTTCATTTCGCATCGTGCGGACTCACCTTTACGTCGTGTGGCTAAGTTTGCGCTAAGCCTGTTGCGGCCGCCTTCACGCATATTTATCAACGAGACTCGTGTCTTGTTGCAACGTACAGTGGCAGAACTGATTAAAGGAGATAAGAGAATCGAGCTACGCAAGTGAGATAAAAGTTTATATAAGGGAGCAGGGAGAAACGCCGGAATATCTTCTGGAAGCAGGAGAGCATATGAGAAGGGCACTTGGGATAACAGCGAGATTGAGAATGGCAATGAAACAAAGCTAAATAAATATTGAAGAAAAGAAGAAGAAAGGAAATGCAGGATATGTGGGATAGAAGAAGAGACACTGACACACGTAATATAAAAATGTGAAGAAACAAGGATTATAGAAGCGAAATGGCAAGAAGTATGTGGTGGAAAGAAGGCATAAGTCAAAAATCTATTTTAATTAACTTAAAAGAGAAAAAGCAAAGAAGAAACCCAAGAATAAAAAAAGGAAAAGAAAAGAAGCAAGTAACAGTTAAAGCGAGAGATTCGAAAAACGCGCCAAGACCCCTAGAGACTTTCTCAAGGAAACCTAGGGGGAACCAGGAAAAAAAAACTTGAAAGAGTCGGTCAGAATGGACAGCAAGAACAAGCGGAACAGAGCGAATAAGAATATAGGAGAAAAGAGGAAACGAAAACAAAGACAGGTTGAGAATTCGAGGTAAGTCAAAACAGAAAAAACAGAAAGCAACAAAATAAACCGAGTGGAGGAAAAAGATAACGAGTCATGAAAAAAGATTGGACAGGGAGATTAATTGATTAAATAATTGAGTTTTTTATGAAGACTTCGGGTACAACAAGCAAGTTTTGTGTACAATAAGCAAGCTAAATAAGTTAAGATAAAGGACCTGAAAGACGAACTGAAGGACTGGAAGTGAAGCTGCAACTGGAGAGGGGAAAAAGAGAAGTGGTTGAGAGGAAAAAGCTAAACCTCGAAGGTGACGTCAAAATAATCAAAGGAAAATTCAAGAAAGAATGAAGAGAGAGAGAGAGAGAGAGAGAGAGAGAGAGAGAGAGAGAGAGAGAGAGAGAGAGAGAGAGAGAGAGAGAGAGAGAGAGAGAGAGAGAGAGAGAGAGAGAGATTGGAAAGAGCAATCAGAGAAGTAAAAGATAAGGTAACAAAAATGGAGGACAATGCTGGACAAATTAAAGAGACGTTTTGTCGCAAACTAGTTATCGGGCTCTCATTGTCTAACGCGCCGTTTTTGGCTTAATGGTCTTGAGCACAAAGTGTCATTTGCTGGTCGTCGGATCAGCTCCGCTGCACTAATATGTGAGGGCTTACCGACACCAACAAAAGAAGAAGGAAGACCTTGTCGTTTATTGTCGACTCATTCCGAAGAAACAAACGTATGAAGTCTTGGAGAGAACATATAGTTGCCGTTGAGGAGGCTGTAGTACGAGTCAAACAACGATAGACGTAGAGGTTGGCATCGCAGTGGACGGGGTCGTCGTCGAGCTCGAGCGATGAGAGCTTGTGAAGTTGAAGACGAGCTCATAGATTTTCCGTAGATCACGGTGTCAATCTCGCTCATCTCTGTTGTGGCAGTCCTGCATGTTCTGAAGCGATTGGCCGGTGCCCAGATTCCAGTCCACCGATATGAACCAAGGGTCACAAGATGTTTGCCGATGTAAAGCACGAGCACGCTGTTGTTTACTCTCTGGATTCACACATCGTGTTTGTGACGATCCACACAAGTGCTTGCGTCGAGTCTTAGCAGGTGTTTGGCGCCTAAGTATTAGACACAAAAATTTTGTCAAGCGGTTCACTAGCAGTAGCGCGAATGTTCATTGATAAACGCACAATCACGCACAATAGACAAATTTCGAAAGTTTGGGCACCTAGCAGCTCCGATACATCACTATTTTATGCTATGTATTATGTTTACACAAGACAAGACGTACCCTGCTGCTGCATGTGCCTCTGTCCTCTTAAACGAACACTGATGCACGTTCGTAAACGAGGCAAGAAAAAACTAGATAAAGACAACTTCCATCCAAAAAATCTGATCCTCTTTCCTCGGAATCTTTGTTTAGATAGATGCTTACTTCGTGCGTTCGGCTCTCTGCAACTGCGATTAGTTTCGTAAAAGGCAGCGACGCTTAGCAGACGCCTTTCTTACTCTTTTACCATTATAATTGCACATAATTAATATGTTCTGAAGACATTCGTGGCGTAGTATAGCATATTGCACTGATTGCTAAAGATAACCTTATGTAACCTATTATCTCATGACATATTCTTGTAATAGACATATAGTTGTACTTAAAAAGATGAAAATCGCATAGCCAAAATTTAAAAAAATTATCACCAATTAATTTTCAATCATAAATGTTGCTACAAGAGAAAATTTTGAAGCAAAATATTATGATCATTCGAAGTTTTCATTAAAATCTTCAAGAAACATAAGCATCGAAAACTTATTAGACAAAAAATCATTGGAGATAAAATATTTCTTAGACCGTGTATCTAAATTGAAAGCATCATACAAACTCTTGGATCAAGATCTACTCGAAGGCCTCCCCGAAGTATTTAAAGATAAACCGCTGGAGTGGATGCGAAATAACCGCAATAATTGAGAGTCATAAAAAGAGTTGGAAAATTACCTAAAACGAGATTTCGCCTTTTAGACGAAGAAGATAACCTGGGAGAACAGATCATTGACCGGAAACAGAAGAAAAATGAGAAAGCATACCCTTACGTTACGGCTCTACAAACACTCATGAGACGTAAAAAGGGTACACAGACGAGCAACAGCTCAACCGTATATACAAAAAAAATGTGGCTGTCTTGGGGACAGCCGATAGAAGTGAATACTTAAATAGATAGTGTGGAATTTTGGAAAATTTTGAATAGTTTTGTTGCCAGAGAATCAAACGTATCCGAAGTGAGAAATGTACTAGCCTTCGCAGCGGGACTGCAAATGTAGTCTTCGACGCAAGAGTTCAAAATATATATACTATAGTCTTCGCAGCAAAACTGAAATAAATCAGTATTTGACGCAAATTTAAATGCGTCTTCGTTGAGTGCACAGTACTTATCTACAAGGATACATTTAATTGTGATTTTTTTGATTAATTTTTATAATTTTTTGATTTAGTGATTTTGATGCGTAAATCGCCGCTATTTTTTTATTTTTCCAGCTTATTCGCAACTTTGACAGAAAGTTAAAAATCTTAGTTGAAGTAATCATTGATCAAGTAGTAAATTTAGGATAAGCAAAATATAAAACGAATAAAGAAAATATAATAAGAATAATAGTATCGTACGATATTTTATGTCACGTCGTCTAGTTGACGCAAAAAATTGAAGTACGATGAAAAGGTACCGCTATATTAGTGCGTCTTAAATTCGAGAAAACCTGATAACCTCTTGCAGCGTGTGTAAATAAGTGCGGCTGACATGTAAGGGAAGAGCTGAGCTGTGCGAGTATGCTAATATATGCGGCGTTTATGGAATTGTAAGAAAAGAAGAGCTCTGTCTACTAGATTGTAAATAATGTTGCGTTTTAATTGGGTTGTATAATTTGAATTAAACTTTAAATCTTTATTAGTGTTTGTAGGTTTTTTATAGCAAATTGTAATGATACGATTGTTATTTATTGTTAATGTGACATCTAAAAATAGAATCATGTTATTATTTTGTAATTTATACGTAAATTGTAAGTATCAAAAAATAAGGCTAGTTAACGCGCCCCACGGAAGTATTTTTTAACGATAGTACCTGTGGGGATCCGGTGTCGGAGGGCCACTTGTGCAGAGCTTGCTCTGCCTACGCCACATAAAAAATACCTTTTCTTTGACACACACACGTGCGCGCACGCACGCACACGCACACACGCACGCACACACACACCGCCATCGGCCAATCTCTGTTTCTTCTCACACGCACACGGACACCGCCCCCACAATCACCGGGTTCTGCTATGCTGCATTTTAGGCAAAACACACGACACGGAGCTGCTGCACTTTGGACAAATATTGACGACACGGAGCTCGTCATTACGCGACAAGAGCACATTCGTGACTGCGGTGAACTCATCGGCGGCACACGTCCAAACGTAATTTGCTGACGATGCATTCCTGGAAAAAAACGACGGATAAGCGACGCACACACATACACATACACACGCATATTCTCTCTCTCTCTCTCTCTCTCTCTCTCTCTCTCTCTCTCTCTCTCTCTCTCTCTCTCTCGAATTGCTCTCGCGGCCTGCTCGTTGGCCCGCCGATAAGGCAGACCTCCGTTCTGTCCGCGGCGCCTTGGCCTGGAATGAATGCGGGATGGTCGTCTTCTTCCTCTCGTCTCTTCGCTCTCCTCCACACTCCCACACGCACTCACTCTCGCTGGACTCTTCGTATCGCACACGCGAACGCGCTCTTCCGAACACTCACGATTTCACACCTTGGATTCGCGATGTACAGAAGAAGCTCGTACGACTATTAACCGGTACGTACGTCTCGGGCAACAGTTAAACAAGAAGTGTCGTGCCGCGTCAGCCGCCGCGGCGATGCGCGCTCTCTCCGCTCCGGCCAGGCCAATCAGTGCGCGCGAATCGGACAGTCCCCACGACCGCGCTTAACTCGCGCCCCGACTACCCTGATATCGGGCTAGTGGCCGTCGATACGGCCCCTTCTTCTGACGGCTCGCCTTCCCGCTCACGCTCGGTTCGCGCCCATCAACCTGCTCCCCTGGGATGCTCAACGCGCGTACCCGCTCACACACGCTTTAATTTTCCGCGAATTCTCCGGACGCAGCCGAAGTTACAAGGATTCCGCGAACACTCTCACACTTTATTCTTCTTCTTCTCACCGAACTCGCTGCTTCCATCAATCCTTGTCGTCGCTACTTTTCCTCCGGCTTCCTAGACTCCTCACCAAAAACACTCACACCGAACAACAGAGAAACACACACAAGTTAGTAACAATTTGCGCACAAGACACAGAGCACGCTGAAGGACACAGCGCACGACGAGTCACCTCGTCGCAACCTCACTGAAATTTTTTATGAGCGCTTGAAATTGCATCCCATTTTTCGGCTTTAGTCTCGAGTGCTTAAATTGTGACCTGATGATTGTCGGCTAAAACGCTAACCCACGGTCTTGGGTTGTTTTTGGAGGTTAGGAACGAACCTTTGCAAACTAATTAATTAAAAATAGTACTGTGCTCAGCGAATTAAGTTTTTATTACTCCTACAAATTTTTAGTACACAAACCGCAGTTTTATGCTGTTTTTTGAGGTTAGGGACGAATTTTTGCTTAGTTGACTAAAAATTATATCACATTGATTTTATAATTTTAGTTATAAGATGTAATATCAAAATATAATTAAATATTGATAGCAATTATTAGTATAACTACATAAATAAATACATAACCATCTATAAAATACATAAATACATAAAATGTATTTTATAGGTGGTCCTGGAGGTTCTGGAAAAACATTTTTATATAAAACTTTTATTTCTTAAAATAAAAAATTTTTATCAATGGATTTTTATTATGGACTGGAATAGCTTCAATATTACTCCCTTAGGGTATGACCAGTCATAGAACTTTTTGTTTACCTTTAGATTTGACCAATATCAAAACCGCATTTTTACAATTGATATGTTACAATGAAGTTCCTTTTGAGAATAAATTAATTATTATAGGAGAAGACTTTGGGCAAATTCTTCCTGTTTTAAAAAATAGTAGTTTTAAAAAAAGCATTATTATAGTAGAAACTATAAAATCATCATAACTTTGGTCATATTTCCATATTTTGAAATGAAATATAAATATGCATTCATTTAATGAAAATTTTTTAAAATTATTGTTAAGAATTGGAGAAGGAAAAATCAAAACATTTAAAATTTCCAATGAATGGAAAACGAATGATATATGTTCAAAATTTTTTGAAAACAAGATTCATTTTTTATTAAATAGCGTAATACTCACCTCTCATAATGAATACACTCATTTTATAAACTAAAAAATTTTAAATCAAATGGAAGGGGAGACAAAAACATATTATAGTATAGATACTGCAACGTATAAAGGTGTCGATAAGTCTGATGACAATATTTATATAAATTTTCCAATCGAAATATTAAATAGCATTCGTGAAGGATTACCACCTCATCAACTTAATATAAAAATTGGTTCAATCGTTATGTTAATAAGAAACTTGAGTATAGCAGATAGTTTATGTAATGATACACGATTAAGAGTTAGCAAATTATTAAAGTATAATATTGAAGCAGAAATTATAACTGGAGACAAAATTGGGAATAAAGTTTTTATATCTAAAATTACATTGAATACCGGAAATTCGTCTTTATTGCCATTTATTTAATATAGAAAACAATTTTCTCTAGTCTTAGCATTTGCTATAACTATCCCTAGTGGTAATATCATTTTTTCAAAACTATTTAAAACTATTTAAAATTGTTTAAAACTGTTGTAAACTGTTGAAAAGTACGTATTTTTGGACATTTAAAACAGTTTTAAACAGTTATGAGCAGTTGTGAATTATTTAAAACAGTTTAAAACAGTTCCTAACTTTGTTTGAAAGTTTTATCAATTAACAGGAATTCGCTATGAACAATTTTAAACAGTTTTAAATAGTTTGAAAGTTTCTTGTTAAAGTTATACAAACTAATAAGAATTTGTTTACAACAGTTTTAAATAATTTATACAATTTTGAACTTTTGTATTTAAATAGTATAGAAAAGTATTAAAAAAACAGTTTGAATAGTTCCGTATATATATAGATACACACACACACACACATATATATATATATATATATATATATATATATATATATATATGTAGTCAGATATTAATGATAGGGAAAATATCATAGTAAATATTTTCTCTAAATAATCATTATTTATTCAGAAAATAATACATAATGTAAACTATAATCACAGTTAAACACAACGTAGAGACTTTTACTACTTTCGATTGAAAAGTAAATGTAAATAAAACATTTTTTTTAACCTTAAATTAACTGAAACGTTTACTTTAAAAATAACATTTTATAAAAATAATAATTAGTAATAAATAATCTTTTTGGCATAAAAAATACTAAATTAACTTTTTAATGGCCCTCTGTAATCCATATCTTCATCATCACTTACGTTTTCTTCATTAAAAGACTCTAATGTTTTACATCTTTTTCTTGCTTTATTGATGCACTGGTTATGAACGGTATTTAATTTTTGTAGAAAATATTCTATATCATCTATATTTAAATTTTTGATTCGCATAAACTTATAAACTTGCTTTTCTAAAGCAACTGTCTTCAATGGATCCAACTTTTTTTTGTCTTTGGTATTCTTCTGCTTTCTTACGCAGCGCTCTGCCAAATCTTTGAATTCGTACACTCCTTGATTTAAAATTGCCAGTCATTTACTTGGTGATTTTGTTCTCCAACTATCGTTGTATGCTTTAGGATTACAAGGGACCCCATGTGCGAGCAAGACATTTCCAAATTCATCGTAATTTAATTTTTCATCAGATTCGAAAGTATAAATGGTATCATAATGATAAAACGGATTAACCGTAGAACTGTGGGAATCTAAAACAAGATTATAAAAATTAAAAATCATGATAAATATGTTCGTAATGTTTTTTTAATAAAATTAATTTAGCAATATCTGAATACCTACCACTCTCATTACTGTTTCTAGATAATGTTCGTCCACTTTGCTTATTAATATGTTGGGCGTTTTCTTCATTCGGATTGGGATTTTCTGATGTTGGCTGGAGTTCCCTTAACATATTTCTAAGGTCTTCATTTTTTTTCCTTTCAGCAATGTACAACTTTTTGTAACTATTTGCTTGTTTTGATAGCTCTGCGATACCATCTTTTTGTCTAGGAATCTAAAAAATAACATTGAAAATCTTTAAGTATAAATTTGGATTAATATACAATGCAAAGAAATTATTTTCTTTTCGTCTGAATCTCTTGGTATATATAGTGATATGTGAGGTTAACGTTGTTGAGGCAAAAGCTTCAGGGAGATTAACAAACTCAAACTCGCATATTAGATTAATATAGTAAATTTAACACTTCAACTTACATTACTAATATCTTTTATCGGAGTAGAAGTTTCCGTAGTAAAAAAAACTTGGATCTTCAATATCACTTACACTTTCATTTTGTCTTTGATTTATATACTTTTTTAGAACATTATTCTCTCGATGAACTTTCTGTTTCTTTCTCTCTTTATTTATTGCCTTTAGTTTCCATTTATTATTTGAAAGCATTTTCTTTCTATTGTCATCATCTTGATCGTTGACTATATCATCATCACAATATTCTTCAAGTGATAAATCATTGCCCTCGTTTTCTTGGTTGCTAACATTAGTATTATCATGTAACTGATGAGAAGTTTCAATATCATCAAGTGTTGTACTATGTGTTGGTACTGAAAATCTTTTCGCTATAGATTTACTAAGCACTTCGTTATAGGTATCTGAAAATTATTAATAAATGTACAAATTTAAATTACATGTATTTTATAACAATAAAACTGAATATTTTCAGCATAATTAATACTAACCTGCAGCATAAAGAACATAGCACTTAAGTATTTCGCCACCAGGACCTCTTCTAAAACTAAATTTTGTTTCTTTGTAAATGTTTTTATTGTTTTTGTAAGTTTCGTATTTGAACTTTTTTATAACATCGGCAGGGATGATTTCTCTTTGCGACTTTGCACCAGTTTCCTTTGGTAAAATATGAACATATAAATATGGATAAAACTCATTAGAGTTTGCACCATTTTCATCACTGTCACCCATTATATAAAAATATATGTTTAAAATATAACTTATACTCGTATACAGTTTGCTTTTATTTGTTCGCGATTTTTTTACTTAGGTAAGATAAGGAAAAATGCGAGAACGGAATAGGTTATGTAAATTTGTACTGTTATATTCACACAGCTCAATGAAACGGAACACGGAACATATTGTACACAGGCTCCCACGGTTGGGAGTCGAAAGTGCGGAAAGCTCCCCTCATAGCCAACTTCAGACCTCACCGAGCTTAAGACAAGACGAACGTACTTACTTTTGCGCACGATGCGCACGACGCATGTGAAAGTGAGAAATAAAATCCAAAATGTAAACTCTTAAATCTAAATACCCCCCGCATGTGCCCTTATACCAAGGCGAATTTGCTATGTTAGGTGACTCGGACGCCCTCTCAGTAAATAACTCTCAGTAAACACTCAAAACTCGGTGCACATTGAAGTTGGCTATTATAGCTTTTCGCGCATACAGCTGTTAACCCTGTTTCCGTCCTCCTCTTGGTGCTGACTTCAAAAAATTTAATATTTTGTATTGTTCTCATCGGTAGCTTGTACATTAGTGTACATAGTGATTATAAATATTGAAATTATAAAAAAGTTATCTTTATAAAGAATCGCAATGAATAAAAGAGGTAATTATAAAACGTACTATGACAGGGATTGTTTAACTTCAAAGATTCCTCGGTCAACAAGTTATATAAAAAAAAACAGTACTAAATTTGAATCAAAAAATTTGTTACAAACAGAACATTTCAATGAGCACAATAAGTTTTCTAAATTGGTAAGTATTAAAATCTTCAAACTGTAACTAAACTTAAAAAAGGATTTTAGATTTATGTAAAATTTTATTTGATTAATTTTAGACCTCAAATACTATGTTTCATGACATTGATAGCTCTTCTAGCATCAATAATTCATCAAAAGGAGATGGATTGTTACTTAAATCAGATTTTAGAAATACACGTGTTGTAAGTATTGGTGTGTTTTTTAATAATTGAATGAGGAATTGGATAGTGTGATACATATATCTTTTATTGATTATCCAGGCAGATTCTTTTGACCATGTTCGCGTATCCACTGAGTATACATCAAAACATAACCTCTTATTTGATGCAGACTTTGAAGAAATAAATGTAAGTACAGTTTTATAATAAATGAAGCTTAGTCAAAATCAAATATAAAAAATAACAATCAATTTTATTCAATTGTATTAAATGGTTCGGAAATAAAGTTAATGTTAAGCAAAATTACTTTGCACATTGATACACAGAAAGTGAAAGTTCGCATTAACTAAAAACTAAATCACACTGCAACCATGATTTATTTGATTTTTAAAATCAAAATGCAATCACAATTTGCAATCACAATTTTATTGATTCTCATTTATTTTATATTGCAGTAGTATATTTTAAAGCTAACTACATAATTCCAATGCTCTAAATACTCTTGTTTAAAAGAAAACTGGTGTAACTTATGTTAAATCAAATACAAGTCTTTTATCGCTTCAGAAGTTGATGCGCACTGTGACTTCTTGTCCATCGTCGATTGAGATACTTAATATAACACATGTTAGATATGTTGCCTCTGAACCTACAGCATTTAGAGCTTTGAAATTTTGCAGATAACTTTAGCAATATCATATAATATATATGACTCATCGCGAGAGATGTATTTTTAATTTTCACACTCATTTTAATATTTTAGCAAGAGGGTTTTGTATTCTTAATTGATTTAATTAATTTTTTATTATAGTTAAGTAATTTGTAGGAGAGTATTTAAGTGTTGCAATATCATTAATAATTAGTACATGATTGATTTTATTATCCAACTGTATTTCAATCAATTGAACATTGAAAGGTATGATAGTTTTAAACAGTTCTAAACATTGATGAATAGTTTTAAGCAGTTTTAAACTTTTCTATTAAAATAGTATTGATCAATACGAATTTGTTTAGTATAGTTTTATAAAGTTTCAAACAGTTTTAGACAGTTTCAAACTTTTGTATTAAAATAGTATCGAGACAGAAAAGAATTAGTTTAGACCATTTTTAAACAATTTTAAACAGTTATGAACAAATATAAACATTTTTGAAAAAGTTTGAATAGTTACTAATATTTATGAAATCATATTACTTTTTATAAAAATTATACAATAAACAAGGATATTTAAGATATAGTATGACTTTAATTTATTTTATTTCACTTTTACAGAATTTATTATAGAAATAAAAAAACCTAGTAGAAATATAAATGTAACGAATCACAAAAAACGATTGTTCTTTTAGGAATACAAATATTTGTTGCTAAAATAGGTATATGTTGGTATATTAACAGTCGGATACAAATTTGTTTTGCTATATTGCAATTACTTTTCTTCATTTTCAACACTTTTTTATTTTCTTTTTCGAAAGGAAAAGTATTTGCTGCCCATAATGGCCCCCAATTTTCAACAGTAATGGGCACATGCAAGAGTAAATGAACATTATAATTCATGTTCGATTCACCAAAGAATTCACCAAAATAAAAAACATATTTGATGAGCAATTTTTTTGCAGTTTCAAGCATATCTTTCGTTATTGAATCATTTAAGAGTAAAGTCATGGCAGTGGAAAACATAGCAAGATGATTTAAATATTTTCTCGGTAAAACTACTTTTAAACATGGCATTGCATAGAATACAACCCATGCAAGCCAGTTGGAAGCTGTCCAATTCTTTCGATCTTTTATACTTCTCGGAACCTGGCCAATACATTTTGGTGGTTTAATTGATAAAAGTTGTTTGTCAATACTATTCAAAGCAGTTGGTGATCCAACATACTAATTTTCATTTACACTTTTTAATAGAATTTCAGTATGAAGTTCTGTGACACCAAGCAAACATGAATGCATAAAATCAACAATCATGCCTTTAGCAAGATCAAAAAATTTTAGATTCATTAATGAAGCTGGTCCCCAAACTCCCATCACATCTTTTGAAGCAGGCGCAGCAAGTACCATTTGATTTTTGATACTATCATCTGTTCGTAATTGAGGAACTTTTTCAAGCATTGGATATTTATGAATACCATCTATCCGTTCACTTGGGTGCTCACAGAACGTACATCCGTAAAGGCCGTTAAATCGTTTCATATTTAGTACAGCACATCTGCATACTGAGTCAACACAAAAACCTAATGGGAATAATTTACTCCTAATTATTTTGGCATTGTGAACCCATTCAAATCCTTGTGAAGATAATTTGTTTGCTTGCTCTACAAACGGATTAAGAAACATATTCATATCTGGTTCAGAGTCATTTACCCATATACCAACTAAAATCATATGTTTTTTTCTTAAGTGATCTGGTAACTCGTGGATCATCAAATAAATAGGCCATACAGAAACCTTCGAATGATCTGCTGCTTGGCAACCATCAGTATTAAATGTATAGGAAAAATTATTATCATTATTTAGGTACTTCTTATCTTTTGAGAGTTTTTTATAAACTTTGCCATCATAAATATCTTCAAGAGCAGAAGAATTTTGTTTTTTTCTTATAAATCTATAATTTAAGTTGTTTACTATATCTTTATTGGAAAAAAACTTTTTTAACTGATCCTCAATGTCGATATGAATAAAAAATGCACCAGTTGAAGAAGATGACATAGTATAACCACAAACACATTTTTGTGTAGATTTCACATTTTTGAAACTTCCTAAATACTTATTACATTGCCGGCACAACGTATGATACGTAAACGATTCAGTACTTACATCCATTAATTTTCGAATCATGTACTTTGTCATTGGGAATATGTTTCTACAGAAGATAAAATTTAATGCTTTAAATCAATCTAATAAAGTAACCCATGTTAAAGAATGCTTCTTTCCTATAGTCATAAAAATTAATAACACTTCTGCGACATTCATGTTAGTACAACCACAAGTTCGTTCTTCTAATTTTTGTTGAACGTTGCCTTGTTGTAAACCTTCTTGAAGCGGCAATTAAAATTAAATTATTACGATTAATTTTTTTTTATAAATTTGTTTATTTGCACACCCGACCAAAAAGACCACTTTTTGGCCTTGAGATGGGGGTGAAGGTAGCATATTTTTTTGCCAATGGAATTCGCGGGAAAAATGAGAAATTTGCGTGAAAAAAGTAGAAAAAATGTTGAAAATTTTGAAAAATTAAAAATATGTTGATAATTTTCGTACTTGTATTTCTTATTTTTATAATTTATAAAAAAAGAAAAGTTTCTACCCCGCTTTTCAGGCTCAAATAGTGGCCTTTGAACCGAAAGTGGAATAAAATACTATATTCAACACGAAACAAAAGTAGATTTTCCCCCGGTGATTACTGCCCTCGCGAGAATATTTTTCCCTAGGGCGAGGGAGTCCAGCAACCAACTTATACAAAAACGTTATTAAAATTAGTTATAATAATCAAAATAAATTGTTGTATAGTATAGTTATAAAAAATATAATTCAAGTATATCAATTAGTTGGTATAAAAAACAAAAGTATCATAGAATTTGCTTATATTTTAATAAAAAAAATTTGATGTTAATTGGCAGTGTGCTACATTTATATTTCTACTAGGTTTTTTTTATTTCTATAATAAATTCTGTAAAAGTGAAATAAAATAAATTAAAGTCATACTATATCTTAAATATCCTTGTTTATTGTATAATTTTTATAAAAAGTAATATGATTTCATAAATATTAGTAACTATTCAAATTTTTCAAAAATGTTTATATTTGTTCATAACTGTTTAAAATTGTTTAACGTTCAACAAAAATTAGAAGAACGAACTTGTGGTTGTACTAACATGAATGTCGCAGAAGTGTTATTAATTTTTATGACTATAGGAAAGAAGCATTCTTTAACATGGGTTACTTTATTAGATTGATTTAAAGCATTAAATTTTATCTTCTGTAGAAACATATTCCCAATGACAAAGTACATGATTCGAAAATTAATGGATGTAAGTACTGAATCGTTTACGTATCATACGTTGTGCCGGCAATGTAATAAGTATTTAGGAAGTTTCAAAAATGTGAAATCTACACAAAAATGTGTTTGTGGTTATACTATGTCATCTTCTTCAACTGGTGCATTTTTTATTCATATCGACATTGAGGATCAGTTAAAAAAGTTTTTTTCCAATAAAGATATAGTAAACAACTTAAATTATAGATTTATAAGAAAAAAACAAAATTCTTCTGCTCTTGAAGATATTTATGATGGCAAAGTTTATAAAAAACTCTCAAAAGATAAGAAGTACCTAAATAATGATAATAATTTTTCCTATACATTTAATACTGATGGTTGCCAAGCAGCAGATCATTCGAAGGTTTCTGTATGGCCTATTTATTTGATGATCCACGAGTTACCAGATCACTTAAGAAAAAAACATATGATTTTAGTTGGTATATGGGTAAATGACTCTGAACCAGATATGAATATGTTTCTTAATCCGTTTGTAGAGCAAGCAAACAAATTATCTTCACAAGGATTTAAATGGGTTCACAATGCCAAAATAATTAGGAGTAAATTATTCCCATTAGGTTTTTGTGTTGACTCAGTATGCAGATGTGCTGTACTAAATATGAAACGATTTAACGGCCTTTACGGATGTACGTTCTGTGAGCACCCAAGTGAACGGATAGATGGTATTCATAAATATCCAATGCTTGAAAAAGTTCCTCAATTACGAACAGATGATAGTATCAAAAATCAAATGGTACTTGCTGCGCCTGCTTCAAAAGATGTGATGGGAGTTTGGGGACCAGCTTCATTAATGAATCTAAAATTTTTTGATCTTGCTAAAGGCATGATTGTTGATTTTATGCATTCATGTTTGCTTGGTGTCACAGAACTTCATACTGAAATTCTATTAAAAAGTGTAAATGAAAATTAGTATGTTGGATCACCAACTGCTTTGAATAGTATTGACAAACAACTTTTATCAATTAAACCACCAAAATGTATTGGCCAGGTTCCGAGAAGTATAAAAGATCGAAAGAATTGGACAGCTTCCAACTGGCTTGCATGGGTTGTATTCTATGCAATGCCATGTTTAAAAGTAGTTTTACCGAGAAAATATTTAAATCATCTTGCTATGTTTTCCACTGCCATGACTTTACTCTTAAATGATTCAATAACGAAAGATATGCTTGAAACTGCAAAAAAATTGCTCATCAAATATGTTTTTTATTTTGGTGAATTCTTTGGTGAATCGAACATGAATTATAATGTTCATTTACTCTTGCATGTGCCCATTACTGTTGAAAATTGGGGGCCATTATGGGCAGCAAATACTTTTCCTTTCGAAAAAGAAAATAAAAAAGTGTTGAAAATGAAGAAAAGTAATTGCAATATAGCAAAACAAATTTGTATCCGACTGTTAATATACCAACATATACCTATTTTAGCAACAAATATTTGTATTCCTAAAAGAACAATCGTTTTTTGTGATTCGTTACATTTATATTTCTACTAGGTTTTTTTATTTCTATAATAAATTCTGTAAAAGTGAAATAAAATAAATTAAAGTCATACTATATCTTAAATATCCTTGTTTATTGTATAATTTTTATAAAAAGTAATATGATTTCATAAATATTAGTAACTATTCAAACTTTTTCAAAAATGTTTATATTTGTTCATAACTGTTTAAAATTGTTTAAAAATGGTCTAAACTAATTCTTTTCTGTCTCGATACTATTTTAATACAAAAGTTTGAAACTGTCTAAAACTGTTTGAAACTTTATAAAACTATACTAAACAAATTCGTATTGATCAATACTATTTTAATAGAAAAGTTTAAAACTGCTTAAAACTATTCATCAATGTTTAGAACTGTTTAAAACTATCATACCTTTCAATGTTCAATTGATTGAAATACAGTTGGATAATAAAATCAATCATGTACTAATTATTAATGATATTGCAACACTTAAATACTCTCCTACAAATTACTTAACTATAATAAAAAATTAATTAAATCAATTAAGAATACAAAACCCTCTTGCTAAAATATTAAAATGAGTGTGAAAATTAAAAATACATCTCTCGCGATGAGTCATATATATTATATGATATTGCTAAAGTTATCTGCAAAATTTCAAAGCTCTAAATGCTGTAGGTTCAGAGGCAACATATCTAACATGTGTTATATTAAGTATCTCAATCGACGATGGACAAGAAGTCACAGTGCGCATCAACTTCTGAAGCGATAAAAGACTTGTATTTGATTTAACATAAGTTACACCAGTTTTCTTTTAAACAAGAGTATTTAGAGCATTGGAATTATGTAGTTAGCTTTAAAATATACTACTGCAATATAAAATAAATGAGAATCAATAAAATTGTGATTGCAAATTGTGATTGCATTTTGATTTTAAAAATCAAATAAATCATGGTTGCAGTGTGATTTAGTTTTTAGTTAATGCGAACTTTCACTTTCTGTGTATCAATGTGCAAAGTAATTTTGCTTAACATTAACTTTATTTCCGAACCATTTAATACAATTGAATAAAATTGATTGTTATTTTTTATATTTGATTTTGACTAAGCTTCATTTATTATAAAACTGTACTTACATTTATTTCTTCAAAGTCTGCATCAAATAAGAGGTTATGTTTTGATGTATACTCAGTGGATACGCGAACATGGTCAAAAGAATCTGCCTGGATAATCAATAAAAGATATATGTATCACACTATCCAATTCCTCATTCAATTATTAAAAAACACACCAATACTTACAACACGTGTATTTCTAAAATCTGATTTAAGTAACAATCCATCTCCTTTTGATGAATTATTGATGCTAGAAGAGCTATCAATGTCATGAAACATAGTATTTGAGGTCTAAAATTAATCAAATAAAATTTTACATAAATCTAAAATCCTTTTTTAAGTTTAGTTACAGTTTGAAGATTTTAATACTTACCAATTTAGAAAACTTATTGTGCTCATTGAAATGTTCTGTTTGTAACAAATTTTTTGATTCAAATTTAGTACTGTTTTTTTTTATATAACTTGTTGACCGAGGAATCTTTGAAGTTAAACAATCCCTGTCATAGTACGTTTTATAATTACCTCTTTTATTCATTGCGATTCTTTATAAAGATAACTTTTTTATAATTTCAATATTTATAATCACTATGTACACTAATGTACAAGCTACCGATGAGAACAATACAAAATATTAAATTTTTTGAAGTCAGCACCAAGAGGAGGACGGAAACAGGGTTAACAGCTGTATGCGCGAAAAGCTATAATAGCCAACTTCAATGTGCACCGAGTTTTGAGTGTTTACTGAGAGTTATTTACTGAGAGGGCGTCCGAGTCACCTAACATAGCAAATTCGCCTTGGTATAAGGGCACATGCGGGGGGTATTTAGATTTAAGAGTTTACATTTTGGATTTTATTTCTCACTTTCACATGCGTCGTGCGCATCGTGCGCAAAAGTAAGTACGTTCGTCTTGTCTTAAGCTCGGTGAGGTCTGAAGTTGGCTATGAGGGGAGCTTTCCGCACTTTCGACTCCCAACCGTGGGAGCCTGTGTACAATATGTTCCGTGTTCCGTTTCATTGAGCTGTGTGAATATAACAGTACAAATTTACATAACCTATTCCGTTCTCGCATTTTTCCTTATCTTACCTAAGTAAAAAAATCGCGAACAAATAAAAGCAAACTGTATACGAGTATAAGTTATATTTTAAACATATATTTTTATATAATGGGTGACAGTGATGAAAATGGTGCAAACTCTAATGAGTTTTATCCATATTTATATGTTCATATTTTACCAAAGGAAACTGGTGCAAAGTCGCAAAGAGAAATCATCCCTGCCGATGTTATAAAAAAGTTCAAATACGAAACTTACAAAAACAATAAAAACATTTACAAAGAAACAAAATTTAGTTTTAGAAGAGGTCCTGGTGGCGAAATACTTAAGTGCTATGTTCTTTATGCTGCAGGTTAGTATTAATTATGCTGAAAATATTCAGTTTTATTGTTATAAAATACATGTAATTTAAATTTGTACATTTATTAATAATTTTCAGATACCTATAACGAAGTGCTTAGTAAATCTATAGCGAAAAGATTTTCAGTACCAACACATAGTACAACACTTGATGATATTGAAACTTCTCATCAGTTACATGATAATACTAATGTTAGCAACCAAGAAAACGAGGGCAATGATTTATCACTTGAAGAATATTGTGATGATGATATAGTCAACGATCAAGATGATGACAATAGAAAGAAAATGCTTTCAAATAATAAATGGAAACTAAAGGCAATAAATAAAGAGAGAAAGAAACAGAAAGTTCATCGAGAGAATAATGTTCTAAAAAAGTATATAAATCAAAGACAAAATGAAAGTGTAAGTGATATTGAAGATCCAAGTTTTTTTTACTACGGAAACTTCTACTCCGATAAAAGATATTAGTAATGTAAGTTGAAGTGTTAAATTTACTATATTAATCTAATATGCGAGTTTGAGTTTGTTAATCTCCCTGAAGCTTTTGCCTCAACAACGTTAACCTCACATATCACTATATATACCAAGAGATTCAGACGAAAAGAAAATAATTTCTTTGCATTGTATATTAATCCAAATTTATACTTAAAGATTTTCAATGTTATTTTTTAGATTCCTAGACAAAAAGATGGTATCGCAGAGCTATCAAAACAAGCAAATAGTTACAAAAAGTTGTACATTGCTGAAAGGAAAAAAAATGAAGACCTTAGAAATATGTTAAGGGAACTCCAGCCAACATCAGAAAATCCCAATCCGAATGAAGAAAACGCCCAACATATTAATAAGCAAAGTGGACGAACATTATCTAGAAACAGTAATGAGAGTGGTAGGTATTCAGATATTGCTAAATTAATTTTATTAAAAAAACATTACGAACATATTTATCATGATTTTTAATTTTTATAATCTTGTTTTAGATTCCCACAGTTCTACGGTTAATCCGTTTTATCATTATGATACCATTTATACTTTCGAATCTGATGAAAAATTAAATTACGATGAATTTGGAAATGTCTTGCTCGCACATGGGGTCCCTTGTAATCCTAAAGCATACAACGATAGTTGGAGAACAAAATCACCAAGTAAATGACTGGCAATTTTAAATCAAGGAGTGTACGAATTCAAAGATTTGGCAGAGCGCTGCGTAAGAAAGCAGAAGAATACCAAAGACAAAAAAAAGTTGGATCCATTGAAGACAGTTGCTTTAGAAAAGCAAGTTTATAAGTTTATGCGAATCAAAAATTTAAATATAGATGATATAGAATATTTTCTACAAAAATTAAATACCGTTCATAACCAGTGCATCAATAAAGCAAGAAAAAGATGTAAAACATTAGAGTCTTTTAATGAAGAAAACGTAAGTGATGATGAAGATATGGATTACAGAGGGCCATTAAAAAGTTAATTTAGTATTTTTTATGCCAAAAAGATTATTTATTACTAATTATTATTTTTATAAAATGTTATTTTTAAAGTAAACGTTTCAGTTAATTTAAGGTTAAAAAAAAATGTTTTATTTACATTTACTTTTCAATCGAAAGTAGTAAAAGTCTCTACGTTGTGTTTAACTGTGATTATAGTTTACATTATGTATTATTTTCTGAATAAATAATGATTATTTAGAGAAAATATTTACTATGATATTTTCCCTATCATTAATATCTGACTACATATATATATATATATATATATATATATATATATATGTGTGTGTGTGTGTATCTATATATATACGGAACTATTCAAACTGTTTTTTTAATACTTTTCTATACTATTTAAATACAAAAGTTCAAAATTGTATAAATTATTTAAAACTGTTGTAAACAAATTCTTATTAGTTTGTATAACTTTAACAAGAAACTTTCAAACTATTTAAAACTGTTTAAAATTGTTCATAGCGAATTCCTGTTAATTGATAAAACTTTCAAACAAAGTTAGGAACTGTTTTAAACTGTTTTAAATAATTCACAACTGCTCATAACTGTTTAAAACTGTTTTAAATGTCCAAAAATACGTACTTTTCAACAGTTTACAACAGTTTTAAACAATTTTAAATAGTTTTAAATAGTTTTGAAAAAATGATATTACCACTAGGGATAGTTATAGCAAATGCTAAGACTAGAGAAAATTGTTTTCTATATTAAATAAATGGCAATAAAGACGAATTTCCGGTATTCAATGTAATTTTAGATATAAAAACTTTATTCCCAATTTTGTCTCCAGTTATAATTTCTGCTTCAATATTATACTTTAATAATTTGCTAACTCTTAATCGTGTATCATTACATAAACTATCTGCTATACTCAAGTTTCTTATTAACATAACGATTGAACCAATTTTTATATTAAGTTGATGAGGTGGTAATCCTTCACGAATGCTATTTAATATTTCGATTGGAAAATTTATATAAATATTGTCATCAGACTTATCGACACCTTTATACGTTGCAGTATCTATACTATAATATGTTTTTGTCTCCCCTTCCATTTGATTTAAAATTTTTTAGTTTATAAAATGAGTGTATTCATTATGAGAGGTGAGTATTACGCTATTTAATAAAAAATGAATCTTGTTTTCAAAAAATTTTGAACATATATCATTCGTTTTCCATTCATTGGAAATTTTAAATGTTTTGATTTTTCCTTCTCCAATTCTTAACAATAATTTTAAAAAATTTTCATTAAATGAATGCATATTTATATTTCATTTCAAAATATGGAAATATGACCAAAGTTATGATGATTTTATAGTTTCTACTATAATAATGCTTTTTTTAAAACTACTATTTTTTAAAACAGGAAGAATTTGCCCAAAGTCTTCTCCTATAATAATTAATTTATTCTCAAAAGGAACTTCATTGTAACATATCAATTGTAAAAATGCGGTTTCGATATTGGTCAAATCTAAAGGTAAACAAAAAGTTCTATGACTGGTCATACCCTAAGGGAGTAATATTGAAGCTATTCCAGTCCATAATAAAAATCCATTGATAAAAATTTTTTATTTTAAGAAATAAAAGTTTTATATAAAAATGTTTTTCCAGAACCTCCAGGACCACCTATAAAATACATTTTATGTATTTATGTATTTTATAGATGGTTATGTATTTATTTATGTAGTTATACTAATAATTGCTATCAATATTTAATTATATTTTGATATTACATCTTATAACTAAAATTATAAAATCAATGTGATATAATTTTTAGTCAACTAAGCAAAAATTCGTCCCTAACCTCAAAAAACAGCATAAAACTGCGGTTTGTGTACTAAAAATTTGTAGGAGTAATAAAAACTTAATTCGCTGAGCACAGTACTATTTTTAATTAATTAGTTTGCAAAGGTTCGTTCCTAACCTCCAAAAACAACCCAAGACCGTGGGTTAGCGTTTTAGCCGACAATCATCAGGTCACAATTTAAGCACTCGAGACTAAAGCCGAAAAATGGGATGCAATTTCAAGCGCTCATAAAAAATTTCAGTGAGGTTGCGACGAGGTGACTCGTCGTGCGCTGTGTCCTTCAGCGTGCTCTGTGTCTTGTGCGCAAATTGTTACTAACTCGTGTGTGTTTCTCTGTTGTTCGGTGTGAGTGTTTTTGGTGAGGAGTCTAGAAAGCCGGAGGAAAAGTAGCGACGACAAGGATTGATGGAAGCAGCGAGTTCGGTGAGAAGAAGAAGAATAAAGTGTGAGAGTATTCGCGGAATCCTTGTAACTTCGGCTGCGTCCGGAGAATTCGCGGAAAATTAAAGCGTGTGTGAGCGGGTACGTGCGTTGAGCATCCCAGGGGAGCAGGTTGATGGGCGCGAGCCGAGCGTGAGCGGGAAGGCGAGCCGTCAGAAGAAGGGGCCGTATCGACGGCCAATAGCCCGATATCAGGGTAGTCGGGGCGCGAGTTAAGCGCGGTCGTGGGGACTGTCCTATTCGCGCGCACTGATTGGCCTGGCCAGAGCGCAGAGAGCGCGCATCGCCGCGGCGGCTGACGCGGCACGACACTTCTTGTTTAACTGTTGCCCGAGACGTACGTACCGGTGTAATAGTCGTACGAGCTTCTTCTGTACATCGCGAATCCAAGGTGTGAAATCGTGAGTGTTCGGAAGAGCGCGTTCGCGTGTGCGATACGAAGAGTCCAGCGAGAGTGAGTGCGTGTGGGAGTGTGGAGGAGAGTGAAGAGACGAGAGGAAGAAGACGACCATCCCGCATTCATTCCAGGCCAAGGCGCCGCGGACAGAACGGAGGTCTGCCTTATCGGCGGGCCAACGAGCAGGCCGCGAGAGCAATTCGAGAGAGAGAGAGAGAGAGAGAGAGAGAGAGAGAGAGAGGGAGAGAGAGAGAGACAGAGAGAGAATATGCGTGTGTATGTGTATGTGTGTGCGTCGCTTATCCGTCGTTTTTTTCCAGGAATGCATCGTCAGCAAATTACGTTTGGACGTGTGCCGCCGATGAGTTCACCGCAGTCACGAATGTACTCTTGTCGCGTAATGACGAGCTCCGTGTCGTCAATATTTGTCCAAAGTGCAGCAGCTCCGTGTCGTGTGTTTTGCATAAAGTGCAGCATAGCAGAAGCCGGTGATTGTGGGGGCGGGGTCCGTGTGCGTGTCGAAGAAAATGTTTTGGTTTTCAGCACAAATTAATTAATTCATGGCTCCTCAGGGAAGCATTTTTCCTTATTGACATAGATATACTTTTTTTGAAAAATTTATATATATAATACCTATCTTATAAGCTATTTAAACCTTAATATTGGTGAAATTAAGATTTCGATCCGGACTACGACCACCAAAAAATTTATGGAGATACCTTTTTATAACGCAAAAGTTCCTGTTTGGGTCCCAGAATAGCAAAGACCCTGTATCTTTGGCTAAAAATGGAGATATCCATAAATTTGTGCTAAAATGATTAAAATTCATATTTAAAGTATGTGGCAAAGCTTATGAATTGCTCGGGGCAATCCTTAAAAAATCACAGAGATAGCAAACATCAAAATAAAGAAAGTCACCGAAGGAGAAAATTATTTCTTAATGTCCATCATTGACTAAAAATTCAAAGCTTAGTGATAAGTTATTTAAATACATGTTTGCTTATAGAAATAAATTGCGTCACTTGGATCATCGCCAAAAAAATCATAGAACTTGATTTTATTGTTACAAATATTCCTACCAAAGTCGAGGAATCGTAAATATATTATGTCTTTTGCAAAAAATTATAACATAAAACATAAACTCGATCGTAATTGTTCAAAGTCAGTAGATAATTAAGTTAATTTTTGTAAGAGATATAATATATTTACGATTTATTGACTTGGATAGAAATATTTGTAACAATAAAATCAACTTTTATAATTTTTCTGACGGTGACTTTCTTTATTTTAATGTTTGCAACCTCTGTGATTTTTTTAGGAATACTCCAAGCAATTCATAAGCTTTGCCACAGGCTTTAAATATGAATTTTAATAATTTTAGGTATAACACACACACACATATATATATATATATATATATATATATATATATATATATATATATATATGACTTTAAGGGTATTTTAAATAAAAATGTGAGAAAATTTTACAAAAAAGAAGTATATTTATGTCTATAGTGAAAAATGCTTCCCTGAGGAGCTATGAATTAATAAATTTGTGCTGAAAACCCAAAAATTGCCAATATTGACATCTTTGGCTCCCTACCATTTTGGTAAAAAATAATTACATCTAAAATAATTCAGGTGCATTGAAAACTTGTTCTGGAACATATTTACCGTGAATTAAAGATAAACAAATTTTTTATGTTCGATTTGACTGAGAACCACCCATATATATATATATATATATATATATATATATATATATATTAGTATGACATTAATACATAGGGAGAGACTTTAATGACGTGCAACGACACCCCTATAATAGGAAGCAAACATTTTGAGAAAAAACGGTTTTTACATTTTAGCCTTTTACTTAAGAACCGCTTAACAAAATCGTTTAAAATTCCAGCAGTAGATAGCTTTTTTTATGGTGAATTGCTAAATTAAATTTTAAGGCATTTGACTACATTGTTTTAGAGATATAGGGAATCAAAAACTTTTCAAGAAAAAATTTAAACCTTGATATCTGAAGAACCATAGGGATTTAAAAGCTGCGCAATAATCTAAGCCAAAACACATAAAATATCTACTTTTTCCTAAAATCTTAAGTACAATAAGGCCTTTTTACGTCCATGATCGAGAAACAAAAAAAAAACTAATATTTTTCAGTTGTAACGGGGTGTAAATCTGATCAACGAATAACGCTCTAAACGAATAGAACGCGTTTCCTCGATGTGGCGGAGGACTCCTCTACGCCTGCGAAACACCTCCGTTGCATGCAGCTGTCTCAGCTGCTTTTGTTTTTCTGGGTCAACCAGAGGGCTGCTTAACTGCGTTAGATACTAAGAAATAACGCCTGCGGAGGCAGCGGTATTCGCAGGAAGGAACAGGATTCGGAAGTAAACGAGCGAGGTTGAGAAATGACGAAAAAGCACGTAAAATAATAAGACTAAGTTATATTTTACTAGCGCGTCAAAACCGTGAATTTATAAATATAAAAATAATAATACGCGAGTAGCCAACAACTTTGCGACTCGCCGCGACGCTGGAATAATAGCGCTCGCACGCGTAAATCGCCGTAAAGGTAGCGCGCGCCGGATCACCCTCGCGTGGGTGATATACACTCTCATGCACACAATCACATTTACTGCGCGTCACACAAACCTACTCGATCTCGTCGCCGAAGCTCCTGATCCCGGACAGACTGCAGAACTAGAACGTCACTAGACTGCTAAGCAGGGAGATCAGGATACCCGGATTCCGCGTCGCACTCACACACAGGATATAATTCGATCCGCTGGGCACAGTACAGCACACGATATCACGAAAGAAGTCGCGTGTTTACTTCTTGAAGGCCGAGAGCTATTTGAGCGCGCACCTGAAGGATTAGCCCGCGCGCTCGCTCTCTCTATTTCTCTCGCTCTTATTCCCGAATTCGCACGTGTTTTTCTTCGCGCGCGCGAGTCTACCCTGTTTCGTCGCGGCGCAGCGGTACTCATACCGTTACGAGTTAGCAGCGGTTCTCAACTCGTTACACAGTTTTTGAAAAAACGGAAAAATTATTGAAAAAATAAGTAGTCAAATTACTTGAAATTTTAATGAGATATAGTTTAACACATGACCCATCGACATGATTTTTTTCATAAGGTTATGATGTTTAGTTTTAGAGATAAGAATTTAAAAAAAAATCACCTTTATTATTTTATCTGGCAAACAAAGCGGTCAATCCCGAGGACCAAACAAGGATAGGTAGATAATTTTATTTTTTTCGAAAATGCATTTAGCTGAATTGTTTGTAATGATGGGATGATTAAAAAAAATACAAAATAGTGTTTTTTATAAATCAAAACATGGCCATAAAAAAATAGTTGAGAAAAAAAAATACCTGTTTTTCCCAAATTCAGAATCCAAAAATAGATATGCATGTCAAATTTTATTGATATTGACGGAGTAGTTCCAGAAATATTCCGGTATACACACACACATGGTGGCTCAGTCCCCCCTCTCTTAGCGTCCTATAAAAGGCTTTGCACAGCCTATGACTAGTCACTAGTTGCAGTAACTCAAGCGCACTAGTCTCTACTCAAGCGCAAATACAGTGTTTAGTAGATATTTCTATATTTATAAAAATTATATTATACTTGTAAAATATGCCACTTACAGACGTGAATGCGCAATTTACGGCGCATTTCTTTTCATTATATAAGTTTGATAAACCACTCTTTGTAAACACTAGTTCTAGCGCAATTTAAGCGCACTAGTCTCTATTCAAGAGCAATTTACGCCTTAAGTAGAAATACTTCAAATTATTCAGATAGATTCAAAAATTTCTTAGACTGTAAAATTGATAACGCAATTTCAGCGTATCAATTAAAAAAACTTAGTATAAATTGTAACGGGGTTCGTTTTCGGGGGAAACTTGGCAATACCCGACCAGATCACAATCCCTCGGTGTGGCGGAGAACTCTCTCAACACCTGTGATTTACCCGCGTTGCAACACAGCTCGCTGCGAGGGCTGCTTCGCGAACGTCTTGTTCGCACGTGTGCTATCTCTCCGCACTCTCCAGTGCGGAGCTGATTTTCCGCGTGTTCCTCACCGAATCCACACTTTGATGGGCGCCATTGTAACGGGGTTCGTTTTCGGGGGAAACTCGGCAATACCCGACCGGATACCCCGCCAAGTAACGGGGTGAGACTTTGACGTGAGAGGAGAAAATCACAAAAGGAGACGCCGGGACCGAGAATCGATCCGGCGCTCCCGAGATCTCTAGGCGCGCGTGCTACCGCTTGAGCCAACGCCGCCCTATTTCGTCACTCTCTACCCTGCCTCAATTACCGGCGTGGCGAGGGACGTTGTTCCTCGTTACAACCCCCCGCTAGAGTCGGATTATCGTCCCGATTTCAACTTTACCAATCTACAGCAGGATCGCCGGTAATGCAGGAACTCTTTTTCGCCGACTAGCTCTTCGACGATGTCTCCAACCTCGTAAATCCTCGCACCTTTCGCACTCATCTTCTTGACGCATGTCGTAATCCGCAGTGCCCTGGGCTGCCGCTGCAGCTGATCTGATTGATCCCTCTTTCCGCCTAGGAGAGTCAGTTTCGTAGGTGGGGGTTAACACGGCGTTCGCGGGTAAATCACAGGCGTTGAGAGAGTTCTCCGCCACACCGAGGGATTGTGATCTGGTCGGGTATTGCCGAGTTTCCCCCGAAAACGAACCCTGTTACAAAATATATAATATTTTCTATAGTTATAAAATTATCTTGATTCGTTCTAGATGATGCAATTTAACGCGCATCTGATAGCAAAATTGATATAATACAAAAAAGACTTCTTAATTTCTCTAAAATTTATAACGCAACTTGAGCGTATCATTTTAAAATTCATGTACAATATAGTTTATACTCTATATTTATAAAAATATTGCGACTCTCTAAAGGTAACGCAATTTAAAGCGTATCTAATAACAAACATCGTGTAACAAAAAATTACCTGTTAATTTTCATTGTTGAATAAGAATATATGCAATATTCATGCAATATTCGTACTAAAAGAATTGACTGAATATATATATATATATATATATATATAAATTTTCTTTTTTAAACATAACCTAAAGAGAGTTTATTATTTTAAAATTTTCCCACTACCTGGTATCCCAGACCTCTATTCATATCAAAATATACGTAAATTTAGAATCAATTTCCTATTAAATGATCTGTCGTCATAATTACGATGCAGATCGGTAAATGTGCATTCCTCTTCTCTAACAATATATAACGAGGAAATGCCTTTTAAAATGACAAGACGACAGTCTCCAGTACGATTAGGATCTTTAAAATAAAACCTTCCTTAAAAGGGAAAAGGTAGGCAAGTATAAACAGGTTTTTATTTACTTTTAATTTTCTATTTGATGATGATATAATTTATTTAAATAATTATTATTTATATAAGTGACAAACTATAGTAAAAAAATATATGAAATCAAATAGTTAAATAGCAATTACGTATTACGAATAAATTTATCAAATTATTCTTAAATATGATTTATAATTTCATTGTTTTCCTACGTCATTGTTAATTTACTAGCGGTATTCTACACTACTATGAACATACTTGATAAACCCGTCGCCTAATAATTTTATGGTGAGATAAAAAGATTAATTTTTCAATGATAATTTTTCATTTTTCAATATCTGCTTTATTAATAATGATGTTTTGTTTCACTAAATTTGAAAGATGTTATAAGTTTATTTGACAATGTTATTAATTTTTATCAAATCAAACAATTTACATTAGGAACTATCAACCGCCGGGCTTAACAAGTATGTTCATAGTAGTGTAGAATACCGCCAGTAAATTAACAATGACGTTAGGAAAACAATGAAATTATAAATTGTATTAAAGAATAATTTGAGAAATTTATTCGAAATACGTAATTGCCATTTAACTATTTGATTTAATATATTCTTTTACCATAGTTTGTCACTTATATAAATAATCATTTAAATGAATTATATCATCCTCAAATAGAAAATTAATCCTCTCTTAAAAAAATGATGGCCTTTGTTGTGAAGCATTTAATACGTGATTCTGATTGGTTGCTGGTTGGTTGCCTAGGCAATGAGATCAGAACCGCGCTTTAAATTAATAACCCTCAAAACAGTCATAACTCATAACCCTGGTAGAAATGTTTAAGGTGTTTAAAATGAAATGTGGAAACCTTGATAACAGATAAAATATATGTAATATAACTAGCAAGAAATTTTAGTAAAAATTAATCATTACCAAAAGTGTGTAGTATTACAACATGTGTATTGAAAAGTGGCACCCTAACCGTATTTGAAGTAGTAATAAAGTGTGTGAATATTATTTAGATTTTTTTTTAAATGTCAGTGAGAAGTTCAATTAAAAGAATAAAGAGTTTGAAGATATACTGTGTCTCTGTGCCCAATGTCGCCCTCGGTGAGGTTTGAGAGGTGCATTTAAAGAAAAGTTCACTATCCGAGTCAGTTAGGTAAACTAACAGGTCTAGAAAGCTCATATTTTGCATATACATTTCTATGATATACGACTAAATAATTATCATGGGTGTTGTAGTCGAACACAAAAGTATTTTAGTTAAAGTTGATTCAACTTTAAATATCTTTCCACAATCACAAAAGAAATGTATATGCAAAATATGAGCTTTCTAGACCTGTTAGTTTTTGAATGAGAAAAAATGCAAAAATGGAGAAACAGGTATCGGTCTCAAAATCTCTCACAACTGTTAAAAGTCAAAATTCTAATTAATGCCTTGACAAAAAAGCTAAAATATTTATCACTTTCTTCATGTAAAAATATACTAGAAACCAGAAATACAATGTGCTAGAGATGGTAGTTTCTGTGTAACTGTCTACAAGCAAAATTTGATACGCTAAATTAAAAAAATTGATATGGGCCTCGATGTGAAAATATGAATGAAAACAGTTAAATCATAATCATGTATGTAGGTTACATGTTTTTTAGGTAGCATAGTAAGTATCTATGTAAAATTTCAATTGTATAGCTTTTTTATAATGCAAATAAATGGCATTGTAATGATAGACAAACCCACTGACTCTTATACTGAACTTTTCTTCAAATTCACTATTCAAACCAATGATGACGACAGTGAGCATTATTAATATATTTATTAAAAAATAGTTTTGAGGGATTTAGTAACATGTTACATGCTTATAAAATATTAGCAGACGTTAGTGTGCCGCATAACACTTATGGTAGATTTTCTACCAGTGTTATTAGACAGAGATAGAATCAAGCGCGCGCGAGCGGCGCCGTCATTGCTAGTAGTAAATAAAAACCAGTTTATACTTGCCTATCTTTTCCCTTTTGAAGAAGGTTTTATTTTAAAGATTTAACGAATTTTTAAGGGTAATCAGTAATAATAAAAACTATCCTCTCGATAGATATATTACATTATAGTTTATTAACTTAAAAGAGAATCATCAAACTGTTGTCGAAATAGTAAGTATTAGTTTTAGTTCAAAAGCAACCGTCAAATAAGATTTGTAAAATAAATAGTTGTACACGCTAGAATCTATCTTCGCAGCAATACCTACAACCAGTATCCACACATTAAAATCCATTCAATTTCAAAGAATATAAGATTGCGGTGTACCCGAAGGCCCGTATAGTACTCTAGTACTTATACTTGCCATCGAGGGCGCTACCACACCCCTTGATAGGTTGTGTCAACAGAGACAAAAAGTCACGTATAAAATCAACTAATCAAGGTCGAGTCAAATTCGAATCATCGAATGGCAAAGTAATAAAATTAGATAAAGTAATATATGCGGAGAATTTAAACATGAATCTTCTGTCACTTAAGCGCTTTACAGATCAGGGCCTAAGTGTGTATCTGGAGAATAAAACAATCATTTCCTATAAACCAAATACGAAAGAAAAGATCTTAGAAGGGAAGTTTGAAAATCCATTCCAGGCAATTGACTTGAAATTAAAAACAAATGAGAGCCAAGCGATACACACAAACGCTCTGGTTTCCCATAAAGGCGATATAAAAACGGTTAAGAAAAGGGTAACGTTTTTTTTTACGTGGCATTTGGAACTCGAAAGTTTATCGCCTCATCTACGCAAGCCTTCCACGCTGCCATATCTTGTGTCAACCACACCCAAGATGCACCTCTCCTATCGACACCGACCCGTCCTATTTCTACTAGATCCGCTTTTACGTTGTCCTCCCATCTACGTCTAGGTCTGCCTAGAGGTCGCGTTACCATCGGCCTGCCCTTCATGACACGCGCTGCCGTATGGTCGTCTCCCATTCTCGCTACGTGCCCTGCTCATCCCAATCTGCGCGATTTTATTATTCTGTTAATATTTGGTGACGCGTACAGATTGTGTAACTCATCATTGTGTAGTCTCCTCCATTCCCCGGTTTCCTCATCTTTCTTCGGCCCGTATATTTTTTGCAAGACTTTATTTTCAAATACCCTAAAACGGTTGTCCGCCTGCAGAACCACCGGTAGTATTATTGTCCTGTATATTCTTATTTTAACGTTTTTAGACAACAGCCTCAACTTAAGTAAATTACTCACGGCGTAGAAGCAAGCATTACCCGAATGGAGTCTCTTATTTATTTCGAAATTAATCTCGTTTCTATCATTTATGGTCGTACCCAGATACCTGAATTCGCTAACCTTTTCAAAAGTAAAATTCCCAACTCTGAGATCTTCCTCCCCTCTGCAGATGCCTAGCTTATCCATAATCATGTACTTTGTTTTTGATTCACTCACTTCTAACCCTGTATACTCCACCGCTTTTATGAGGATTTCCGCGTTTCTTGCTACCGTTTCCCTACAATCCCCCAGTATATCCAAATCATCTGCGTAGCCTAGTATCTGCGTTGTTCCATTAAGCGTTGCGCCCAGCTGGCTAACCTACATTTTTCTAACAGCATACTCTAACGTTAAGTTGAACAGCACCGTAGAGAGCCCATTCCCTTGTTTTAAACCATCGCGTATCGTGAAGGGTTCTGATATATTACCGCCTACTCGGGCTTTTCCCGAGCTTCCGTTCAGACATATTTAAATTAATCTCACAAGTTTTTTTGGTACACCGAGAAGTACTAGAATTTGATACATTTTGCTTTGCTTAATAAAGTCGTACGCTTTTTTAAAATCTATAAATAGATGGTGTATGGTTTCGCAGAATTCCCACTTTTTCTCTAACAACTGTCTTATGGTAAACATTTGATCGCTCGTCGATCTGTTGCGCCGAAATCCGCACTGATAATCTTCTACTATATCTTTCGCGAATGGAGTGAGTCTAGCTTGTATTACGTTTGACAGAACTTTGTAGCACGTTGCTGAAGATACCCCTATAGTTATTGCAGTCTGTCTTATCCCCCTTTTTAAAAATCGGTATAATGACAGATTCCTTCCAATTTTCGGGTATTGTTTCATTTTTCCAGATGGCACATACTAGTTTATAGATTTTGAAAGTGAGCTCGACGCCCCCATATTTGAGTAACTCAGCTGGTATAGAGTCATTTCCCGCGGCATTGTTGTTTTTTAGTTTTTTAATCGCGGCCTCTACTTCTTGGTAGCTCGGTTCCTCCACTTGGAGTTCAGCAGTATGAATTTCATCCCCTAATTCTTCGCTATTTTCGTGCACGTTTAATAATTTATCGAAATAATTTTTTCACAACGACAGTAATTCATTGTCACTTGTTACGAGGTTCCCGTTTTCGTCCTTCATCAATTGCGCTCTACTCCTAAAACCCTTTCTGATGGCGTTAATCCCTCTATACATTTCGCGGGGGTTATTTTCCTTACTGTTAGTTTCTATTCTCCTAATAAGATTCTTTTGATACTCCCGCTTCTTATTTCTGTAGATCGCGCTCGTCTGTTTCCTTACGTTAGAATACTCTTATACGGTCCTATCGCTTCTATTTTGTAAGCTATCTAATTTAGCCTTTTTGCGCCTTTCAAACCAGAGTTCGCACTCTTCGTCAAACCATGGTTTGCTCTTTCGCTTTTTCTGTTTACCCAGTACTTTGTTCGCGGCCTCTTTTACCGTTTTTTCGATGTCCTCCCATAAGCTATTCGGTTCGTCATTCCCCTCCGGCGATGTATTTGCTTCTTCAAGTGCCTGAAACCTGTTATTAATTTCTATCTGGTACCTAATTCGGTCTGTTCTATCTCGTAGCTTCTCAATATCGAAGCTTTCTACCTTGTTTGCTCGCTTACTATTTTGATTCGCTACTAGTCTAGCTCTTAATTTGGCTACTACTAGGAAGTGGTCCGAGTCGCTATCTGCCCCTCTGTAAGCCCTTACCTCGAGAACGTTAGTATGACGTCTTTTTTCAATGAGGAAATGATCAATTTGGTTCTGTGTGGCCACGTTCGGCGATGTCCACGTTGCCTTGTGTATGTCCTTGTGCTTAAAACACGTAGTTTTGATTATAAGATCTTTTGCCGCCGCGAAATTTATGACCCTAATACCGTTATCATTGCTGACTTCGTGCAGGCTTTCCTTCCCTATATTAGGCCTAAACATTTCCTCCCTACCTATTTTAGCATTGAAATCGCCTAATACTATTCTTGTGTCGTAAGACGCGAACTGGTCGATTACCTGCTCTAAAGTTTCGTAATAGAGATCCTTAGCTTCTTCTTCTTTGTCCTCCGTAGGACAGTGCACATTAATAAATACATATCTATACCATTCACCTTCGATAATGATGTACGAGAGCCTATCATTGACGGATTTGAAACTTTTAACCGAATGTATGATGCTTTTGCTTACGATAAATCCGGTGCCTAGAGATCCCCCACTCCCGGCCCCATACAGGTACGTGAAGTTACCCGATGCTAGTACTCCGCCATCTGGCCACCGCGATTCCTGTATTTATACCAAATCTAGATTGTACCTATCAGCTTCCTTTACGAGTTCATTAAACGCGCCTGCTCTGTATAGACTACGAACATTCCAAGTTCCGACCCTTAAGTCCCTTTTGGTTCGGATTTGATTTTTTTGAGCCATGATAGTATGTTAAACCCGCGCGCTTCGGATCCTGTTCCGATCGCAGGTGAGTCCACCGTTCTAGAGGTGATAACCCCCATACCTCTCTAGAACTAACAATAAGTATGAGAGCTTTCCGACTTTGACGAGGACAGTGTCAACTCGTCGTCAGACACACTACGGTTTCATTCTCGCATCCTAACGCCCCCTGCAAGGCAGCGCGCCTTCGCTGGCATCGTTACCGCGTAAGACCAGGTTACGAATCATTCTACACATCCCCATTCGGGGCAGTTGTCATCGCTCCCGCATCCTCCTCGGCAGCAGGATTTTTGCCCATTTTTGTAATGTATGATGAAAGAGATAGATTGAGAGATAAGAGATAATGTGAAGTGTTTTTTTCACGCCTGTTCCTATCGGCTGTCCGCGGCTGCTTATTCAATTTATTCGCGATGAATAAATAGTTACAGATCCGACAAGTCGAATGATACCAGTAACAGAGATAAATCGACGAACGTAACAAATACTTTGAATTTATGGCACATTAGGTTAGGACACACGTGTCTGAATAAAATAAAGGCGCTAAAAAAGCTGTATCCGAATATTAAGGAATTTAGGGAAAATGATTACGGTGTGTGTTTGAGAGACTGCGAAATATGTAAAGTAGCAAAAATGAATAGACTAAAATTCGAAAAAAAAACAAAAAGATGACAAAGAAACCACTGCAAAAAGTCTGTGCAGACACAATGGGACCCATTATGCCAGCTTCCCATCTGAAAGGCTGCAGGTTTATTGTTGTTTTAGTAGATAATTACTCACGGTTTGCGATGGCTTATCCAGTTAAGCAGAAGTCAGATGCAGCTGAATGTATCGATAATTTTATAGCGAAATGTAGAAACATATGCGGAAAAGATCAAAATTTCTGTTACTTAGATTGCGATCAAGCTACTGAATTTACCAGTGGAAAGGCCAAGAAAGTGTTGGATAAATATAGTGCGGAATTAAAGATAGTTTGCCCGTATACACCACAGTTTAACTGCATCGCAGAGCGCTTTAATCAAACAATATAGAAGATTACGAGAGCACTGATGTATGATTCAAGACTGCCAGCGAACGCCTGGGATCTGGCATTGAAAGCTGCAGTGTACCTGTACAATCTGACACACCACAATTCAATCAACCTTAATTTACCGTTATTAATGATCAACCCAGAGTCAAAAATATACATAAACTAGATCAGAAGATTTGGATGCGTAGCGTTTACCAAGGACAACAAACAACCAAGTTTGATAAACTATCGAACGGAACAGTGTTAGTAGGGTATACCGACACGGACTACCTGCTGCTGAACCGAGAAGACGGTAAAGTGTACGAAAGCTGAAATGTACATTTAATTGAAAGCAAGGTCTTGGAGATGTTTATAAACCAGAAGATAAAATGAATTGGACAATAACAAATGTCACTTTGAACAAGGAGACCTGGTTATTCGTGTTCGAGGAAGAAACCCTAGTTCAATCCGAAGAAGTCGTGATAACACCAAAGAAAAGAGATGGGCCACGTAAAGAAAATCAAAAATCAACAGCAAAGACAGACACCCGTTACACGAAGGCAAACTCCAAGTAAAGAAGTTGCGAGTTCAGAAGATGCTTATGATGAAATAGAAGGCCTGAGCGCATATGATCTCTATGCATTGCTGACGTCTATCAACGGAAATCCAAAGTCTTATTGAGAAGCCGTATTGTCATCAGATGCAGACAGATGGCAAGAAGCCATAAGCAAAGGAAGAGAAGCTCTTCAGAAGAATCGGGTATACGAAGTAGTTAGTAGAACGTGTAAGGATGGCAAGAAGGTGAACATTTTGGACTCTAGATGGGTCTTTAAACGTAAAGATAACGGAACCGAACACCCAGACTACGAGCAAGAATCATCATAAGAGGCTTCAAAGACTTGAACTTCTACGAACTCTGCGAAACGTACGCTCCAGTATCACGACTTGCACTTGTAAGAGCAGTTCTGGCTATAGCAAACAAACACGACGATATATTGTGGCAACTGGACGATAAAGCAGCATTTCTTCACAGCCCAATAAAGAAAGAAATATATATGGAAATACCAGATGGCTTCGAAGACTATGAAAATCTAAGACAAACAAAAGTTTGGAAGTTGCACAAGTCCTT
Organism: Nasonia vitripennis; assembly: GCF_009193385.2. Taxonomy (NCBI): domain Eukaryota; kingdom Metazoa; phylum Arthropoda; class Insecta; order Hymenoptera; family Pteromalidae; genus Nasonia; species Nasonia vitripennis. Next base: position 141,204 of record NW_022279619.1, on the reverse strand, counting down.
GCACAAGTCAACGTGCTAAGTAGACATCAGCAGAATCCGACCAAAAATTAATGGAAATTGGTCACCAGGATATTTAAGTACATTGCTTTCTCTGTGAGTTGGCAATTAACGTACAGAGGACTAAATAAAGGAATGAAGTCATTTTCAGACGCGAGTTTTGCAGATTGCAAGAACTCACTAACTACTAGCGGTTATGTAGTAACGTTGTACGGAGATACGATAGCATGGAGAACGCACAAACAGTCATCTTATGGTGCAATAGCAAAGCAGCAGTACCTTGCACGAAGATGATATGGAAGTAATAAACTCAGGCATGAGACGGAGGTACATGATGTCTACGTTAAGCAGTGCGCTCAAAACGACTATGTAAAAATAGAATAGATTGAATTAAAGGAACAAAGAGCAGATATTTTCACTAAGCCTTTGCCCTCTAATAGCCATAATAGATTAACTAAACTGTTACTAAGACATTAACATAGTTTTCATGTTACAGAGTGACTCTACAGCAGCGACCATGAGCAGAGGCGCAATGGAAGACGGCGGATTAACAGGTCCATAGAAAGATAAGGCGATGTCGAGTAAAATCGGAAGGAAGGTTGGAATGTTGACGATTCCGCACGACATCGAGACCTGTCCGATGGCGCAACAGCGCCAAGATGTTAAGCCGTCTCTATCACGTGATACGCCGCTGAGCTCGGCGGCGCACTCCGCTCGCCGCCTCACTGCTTGCCAGCTCCTTAAGCCAGCAACATGCTACCGCGCACGTCACGTTTCTAAGCCTCACGTTTATTCCTTTTGAAGTTACAATAAAGCCACGTTTACGTTCATCATTCTTATTATGAGGGGTTCTTATTTTGCGTGTTACCTTTTCCTCTCGCGTCTAGCAAATCCTTATATACCAACATAATGCTTTAATTATATATTAAGATTACTGTTGTCATACGATTTTTGTCGACTAAAATACTTAGTTTTTTCCTTAAAGTTGAATGTAATCTCTCTATTGGCCTATTTGATGTATTTGATTTTCCAACATGAAAAATATCCATATGTATATGTTGTAATGGTCTATTGGCGATAATAGGTCCATATTTTCCTGTTTCGTAAGGCTTTCTTTCATATTTGTGTTCTAAGCACACGTCACATTGGTTAATATAGTTCTGTATAATTCTATCCATGTTTAGTGTATACAACTCTTTTTTAAAATGAGCTATTATTTCCTGAATTCCGTTATGGGTTCTATTATGATACTCCTCAAGTTTTTTAAGAAAATTATTTTTGTCCATTACGGGTGTATAAGTATTTGTTTTAATTAACTTTAGTTTTTTAATAAAATGTTTTAGCAGCACTCGGTAAGCTATAATTTCCAAACCTTATTTGTAAAGTAAATACCGTATTGTTTATTTGGTTATATATTTTCATTTAGAAATTTCAACAATTGTATTTCGGCTTTATTCTTATTAATATTTACTATATATTGAATCTTAAGCTTATCTTTAATTATTTTCACACCGTAATCCCTTCCTGATTTTATTATAATACTGTAATTTAATGCATGAATATTTTTGTCTGTTATAGGTAATGAAAATACTGGATCTTCCTCAGCAGTGTGGGCCGTTTCTCGATCGTCGCTGGGGTCTTCGTTCACTTCCTCAATCCGGCATGCTGCTATATCTGAGGTTTAGAGAACCATTGAAAGTGAGTCGTCATCCTCTTCTTGATCATTAATTTTTATTCTGCTTAAGGCGTCAGCCACATAATTTTCACATCCTTTTTTGTATTTAATATCGTAGTCATATTCTTTCAATTTTATTCTCCATCGAATCAATCGTGAATTTGGTGATTTTGAAGACCAGAGCCAAGTAAGCGGCTTATGATCTGTTTCGATTGTAAATTTTTTCCCGTATATGTATAGCCTAAAATGTCGACATGCCTCGACTATTGCTAGTAGTTCTGTTTCGATGGTCGAATAGTTTTGTTCGGCTGAATTCAGGGATCTTGAAAAACATGATATGAGATGTTTATCTTGTGATAAAACGGCGCCAATTGCGACATTTGACGCATCTGTTGTAATAGTAAAAGCTTTTGTAAAATCTGGGTAAGCAAGTATTGGTGCATTGACGATTAACTCTTTTAATTTATTGAATGCTTCTATGTATTGTCTGTCCTCTATGTTTATTTTTTCTTCTTTCTTAAGCACCTTCGTTGGTGGTTTCAATATTTTGGCATAGTTTTTTATAAATATCCTAAAAATGCTTTGATTTCTTTTTGTGTCTTTGAGATCGGATATTCTACAATGGCTTTGATTTTATCTGGATTTGGTTTAATTCCTCCTAGTGTAATTATATGTCCTAAAAAGGGTACCTCTTTTCGTAAAAATTCACTTTTATTAAGTTGCACCAAACCATATTCTCGAAGTTCCTAAAATATTAGTTTAAGATGTTGTAGGTATTCCTGCAGTGACTTGGAAAATATAACTATATCGTCTATGTATACAAAACAAAATTTGTGTAAATATTTTCTGAGAATTTTGTTCATTAACCGTTAAAATGTAGCTGGTGCGTTCTTTAAACCAAAGGGCATACGACAGTACTCATAATGTCCATTTTCTACGGTGAAGGCTGTTTTCTCCACAGAATCTTTGTCAACTGGTATTTAATAAAATCCCTGTGCTAAATCTAATGTAGTAAAATATGTGCATTTTCCTAAATTCTCTAAGATATCATCCATACTTGGCAAAGGGTATTTGTCCTCAATAGTTTTATCATTCAGCTTACGATAATCGATAACCATTCTCCATTTTTTTTTCAACTTGCATCTTGCTTCTTGGGTACTATCCAGACAGGCGATGAGTAAGGTGAATTACTTGATTGAATAATTTTATCACTTAATAATTTGCTCACTTGATCTTGAATAACCTTCTTCAAATGATATAGATATTTATATCTTTTGACATAAATCGGGTTTTCATCCTTTGTTCTTATTTTGTGTGTAACTGCATTTGTGGCTGTAAATTTTCCAAACTCATTGTAGAAGCAATCCTTATATTTTTGACATAATGCCATAATTTTTCTTTTTCTTTCTCATTCATGTGCTCCGTTCGAATTTGCACCTTTGTCTCCTGATGATTACTTAGTATGACTATATTACATTTTTCTAGCATATTATTTAAATAGTTAATTTTAAATTTCGGTGTGCTAATTGAGTCCTATATTCAATATTTGCTTTTAAATTTCAAAGATCTTTGTGACCTATTAAACAATCATATGTAGAATACCAAGGGGCAATTAATGTAATTTGTGTATCGTCACCTAACTCTTGGTAAAATTATAAAAGTGAGTGCATGTGTTCCTTGTGTTGTTTTATGCACAGATTTAATTACAAATTTATGTGAAAAAATTTGAGAATAAATCATATGCCACTTCAGGGTTAATAATTGATAATGATGCTCCCGAGTCTATAAGTATATTATGCGATGGATTTCTACACTATATTAAATAAATTAAAACAATAAAATAAGCAATTTTGTAAAAATCCACCAGAACTAGTGAATCATTCCAGAATGACAATTATTTCATGATAGATATGTGGCAAAAACATGAAGCCATTATACTACCGCAGAAAAATGAAGAAGAAATTGGATTTAGTCATCTTTTTTAATAAAAAATGGTTTACAAAAAGTAAACATGTAACATTTCACATAAATCAGCAATATTTACATACAGATATAAAATTCTATGTATATATGTAATTTTTTCTAATAATTAATTACTAATAATGTGTATGAATACATATACCATACAACATAGTAAATAAAAAAGTAGTAAAATATGGCAAATATTTATACTCGTATTATTAATCTGAATTATATCATGAATCATATGCGATAAATATATGCATATTTCACATACACTATCAGAGGTGATCTTAAGATTAGGTCCAGATGAAAGGGTCGATGCTGCTAACAATTCTTTGTGCAGATATGCTCTTTTTTCGAAGTTATTTGTTTGTGAACATAAAATTACAAATGCTGTGTGTATTCATGCATATCACAAGATGTAATCTGCAAATTTGGTTCAGAAGGAACGGGTGTCGCAAATATTTATTTGTGCAGATGTGATTTTTTTTTTTTAAAGCTTTAAGTAATTATTTTCTTTATGTAAAGAGTACATTTTATAATCAAATATATGTCTCAAACAAACATTACAATAAATTATATACTTTTATTTATTTATTTATTCATTCAGAAAAATACATACAAAGCATTGAAACAATGCTTGTAGTCCCACAAAGGTAAACATAGTTACCTGCTCGCAGGTCTGGGATATAAAAAATAACAAAATATAATACAATAATTTGTATACTAATACTCACTAACTAAAAAAACAGTTATAATCTTTCTCCTAATTAACATGCTTATTATAATTTACTGAGATCATTTTACAAACTTCTCCTTACTTATATTAATATTATATATACCTAATACAGGTTTTCATCTCTTTTTAGCAGTTTATTTTAATCCAGTTTTTAATTCGTCTAATCTGTGCATACTTTTCAATATTTACATTTTTTAATTCATTCAGTAGTGCATCAAAAACGATAATTGCTTTTTTATAGCTATTCTTGTCGCTCATTTGTTTTTTATTTTTAGGAATTGTAAGGCTTTTGTTTCTAGTCATACTTTTTGAGGCTAGAAACCACTCTCTGAGATCATCATAGTGCAATCTTAGAGCCTCAAGACAGAAAAGTTGTTCCAGATCAAGCGGATTGTTTTAGACTACAAAATTCCTTTTATTTACTATTTTCAGTATTTTCTTTTGTACCTTTTGTAATATATTCAAATTATTACGATATGCTCCTCCCCAGGCAATAATTCCATAGCTTATTGCACTATAGAAGAAGGCATAATAAACCATTCTCATTGTTTTGACTGGCATAGTTTTAGCTATTTTATAGAAAATATAAACAAGGTATTTAGTTTTCTTAACTAAGTATTCTATGTGCTCGTTCCATTTTAGATTGTAATCCAAGACTATCCCCAGGTACTTGGCACTTTCCACTCTTGCAACTACCTTATCCCCGATCTTAATATGAGTTTGAGTTGGTACACTATCACTGTAGCTGCCAAACGTCATACACACTGTTTTACCCACATTCAGAGATAATTTATTTAAGGCTAACCACTCGGATAGCACTCCCAAGAAATTGTTCATGTTATCTTGGGCATCGTCCCAATTTTCTCCTGTTGCAACTATTGCTGTATCATCCACGTAGGCCATAATTGCCTCCATGGAAATCTCATTCAAGATATCATTAATAGACAATATAAACAATAGTAGATAGCACCTTGTGGGACCCCAGTGTTTACTAGTAAGAAATCACTCTCATTACTATCGATTTTGACTTTTTGATATCTGTTTTCTAAGTAGCTTGCAAGGAGATCAAGTGCCTATCCTTTAATACCTATGTAATACAACTTATCGAATAATATCCGGTGGTCAACTGTATCAAATGCCTTCGCCAAATCCAAGAAAGTTACAATCGTTGGGATTCGCCGGTCAACATTATTATACAGTGTATTTATTAAAGTATTAATTGCATTTTTTGTACTAATCTTTGAATACACATATTGTATATATTTATATGCTAAAGGGTCTGCTATGAGATTACCAATAATTTTTATTTTCTTAGTATTTATCCTATCTACGCCACCATTTTTAAATTTCAGTGCTTTAATTATAATTGTAATTTCTAGTGTGTATGTAGGCTTAAGAAAAATCGACTTAGGGTTCATTTCTGGCATTTTTAGCGTCCTACTAGTAGGCTTAGTAATACTAGTACTTAATTTATTCCCTATTCCACAGAAAAATTAATTCATTTAATTCGCTATTTGTACCGTATCAGTAACCTTATTGTTGTCAACTATTATATGATTTATGTGCTCATTAGTATTTGATTTTTACCCATTTAGTATAATAATAATCAAATTGATTTTATTTGACATTTTTTAATCATTCTTAATCGACTTTGATATCATACATTTTACGCTCTAATCGATTTAAATACCTTTAATTCCTTTTAATTGTAATAATTGGAATTAAGATAAAGTCTCAGAATCGATTCATTTTTCTTTTATCGATTTTAATCCGGGTTTTTTAGCAGGGTGATGACTTTATCCAGTATTCTGGCATCAGTTTTATACTGTGCTCTGAGTTATTTATTATTTTTGTCTATTTGTCATAAATCATACAATAGTTGTTTTTTATTACACGAATTAATTATAGAATTAGTAATTCAATTTTTTCTACCTAGTTGTCTTTTCTTTCTTAATTTGGTTGTAGCCAATTCAATGCAATGCCTTATCTCACATATAAGCTTATTTATAGCATTATCGGGATCTTTGATCGCCATAATACCACGCCAGACTTAGCAAAGTCAACTAATTTTGTATAATTAATGTAAGTATCCGGCTCACTACTTTCTCTCTTTATTTTATTTACCACAATGAAAATAGGGTAGTGATCAGTAATAGCAAGCTTAGTTTTATATGTGGCCGTAGATAGATTTTCAGATATTATGAAGATGTTGTCTATCCAATACCACTTTGAGATTCGAATAGGGAGTCTTGTAATAACCGCGGATATTTGACAACGATGTGCCGACGGCCAGGGGAGCTGCCGCGCGCTGGCGGCTAGAGTTAGTCTCGTTGCGCTATTGACACGAGTAGCAGGCGCTGCTATTCCAAGAGTTTTCCCTTGTGAACTCCTGCGAGCGATCGAGAGTAAACTACAACCGTCCATACGTCCCCGGTGAACCTTAGTGACGTCCGTCCGAGTAGCTGGACTTTCACATCCGAGGCTGGACCACATCCGTGCGTTCGAGTACTACTGCCACCGATCAAGTCTGTAAGTACCGCTCTCACTCTCTCGTGTATTGACTGGGTAATACCGCTCTCTCGACTCTCTTTACCGCTCGTTGAAGTGTGCGGCGCTGCACCTTCGTGTGTAACATAATAATTGAATATATTATATTATTTTATACTCCCCGTGTGTTCTTTAACTCGACCCGACCTACGCCGCCTCCGCGGGCTCGTGTAGACACACGTGCATTATCTGAGTCAGCCGAGCCGTGCCTTCTACACGTCCGACGTTTCTAATTATAATAAACAGGGCCCTTATGGTCCTGGTTGTAACGCGCAATTAATGATAGTAAGCACGCGTTATAAATGGCACCCCAAAACATGTGTCTAGGTTAAGCTAAATAACTCGCGAGTGTACGAAAAATTCTGTAGCAGCTACTCGTGCTACAGTGTCGACACATTGTAAGCGTACACTCGGAAAAACCGACCGCAACGCTAAAAAGCAATAGACAGTGTCGAATAAATCGCACAGTTTAGCTTCGTAGCGGCAGGAATCAGCCTTCGAAATTCGAAACGACCAACGGCCGAGCGGCCAGCGACAGTGAGCGTACATTGTTTTCATCGCGCGCCGCGAACCGAGAGCTCGGATATACAAACAGTGTCGTCCGTTAGGCAGCGAATTTTCGGCTGAGTGCGAGTTTTGAATTTTTTCCTTCTTGGCTGAATTTTGTCCGACTCTGCTTCTGAACAAATGTCAGAATACTCAACGAGCACCATGTCTCTAACTGGCTCGCGTATAGCGTTACATGATCACATACGATCGATGAACACGAATACGTTAGGTCAAGCGTTAGATTTCCTAGGGTTGCAGGATAGGGGAGCAGAAGAAGACAAAATGCGTCGTTTGTTTAGATGTTTAGCAGGAGACTACGCGCCAGAAGATTTCCGTCCGTCGCTAAATTCGTTAAATTCAGATGAGTTATTTAGGTCACGGGCGACACGACGCGCGTCTTACATAACAAATTATATTCCGCAAGAAGTCAGCGGCATATTAGAAGAGGATGAGCAAAATGCGAATCTAATAAATTTAAGAATTCTGCAACAAAGAAATACAATCCGTAATCCTGACGTTGTCATTCAGGAGCAACAGGCGTATCAGCCATTGGATTGCAGCAATCCAAGCGAAATAGAAAACGAATTTAGCTAGTTGAACCCAGTAACAATAGGGTTCGGTCAACCGTTGCACAGAGAACAGGTTCGACAGCCGTTGGCTACAATTTTTGGAGGTAATCCGTGTGGTAATACTAGTACTGGTGGGAACAACTTTATCGAGGAAAGTCTCGAAAATTCGGATCAGAAAACAATCGTCTCGAATCCCCCAGAATCAGCTGATGAACCAACGAGAACAGTTAGCGGCGATTTCCGTATATATTTAGCTAGCGACGGCCGTATGTATAATTTGCCGACAAGAATCGTCGACGACCTGTTAAAGAAGGACGACGAAATCGCACAATATAAGAAAATCCAAAATGAAGCGTGCGAGTATATAAGGAAATTGCACATGGCCAACACCGCTCATAGAGAACCTCCAGCGTGCAGTACTCGATTAGAAACATCAGAATTTACACGGTCAAAAGAAGATGCACCACCACCAGTGGAGACCAGGAATAAACATGTAAAATTTAATGATACCTACACTACACGGTATTTTGAACCAACGACCAAGAATTTCTCAACTTCGGATTTAGAAGCTAGCAACATGTACCAGCAACCTCAGCGAAGGTCAAATCAACAGTCGACACCACACAACCATACGCCTGGCCAACTACGGCCGATTCAGCCTCCGTGCACGTTACCACAGTCGAGTTACGAGAGAAATATTTTTTCACAAAATAGAATGGCACAACAGGCATAAATACCTATATGGCATCAAAGCCAGGGTTACCAGACGTGCGATCAGCATAGTGTAAACCAACTACAGTATACTGGTAATTCCCAACAAAACGGTGGGAATGTTTGGAGAGAGGGGGACCAGTCGATACTTCCGAATCGTCTGGTTTCAGAACGCGAGCCGAGCAACCAACAGACTAATCCGTCTAGCTGTTGTGATTCTAATCTCCAAAGTACGATAAGAGAAAATTCAGCCGATATCAATGATAAGATACGGAAATGGAATATAAAATTCGGAGGTACATCAACAGAAGACGTAGAAGAGTTTATTAGACTAGTCGAAGGTTACAGGAAACTCGCACGTCCGAGGATATCTGACGAAGAATTATTAGACGCGCTATCACACACCACTTCGCTACTATCTGGAAGAGCACTGAAATGGGCTCGAGTTGAACGTCCGAAATGGCACACGTGGGAAGATTTCTGCAAGGAGGCCAGAGCGACATACGGAATGACAGATGAAGAGCGTTCACAATTAATAGTGGAAGCTAGCTCACGTACGCAAGGACCACAAGAAGATGTAAACGATTACTACGTTAGTATGGTCATGATATTCAACCGTATGCCTGAAGCTCTGCTAATTAGACAGCGGCTGGAAATTGTATACCAGAATATGAATCCAGAGCTAAAGCTTATTTTTGGTCGAATGGAATTTGAGACTCTGAACGAGTTCAAGAGTAAGGCTGTGAGCGCTGAAAAACGGACGAGGGCTAAGTCACGCTATAAGCCACCCCCTACTCCAGATAAGTCTATGCTGCCAGGAGCGGCTTACAATCGACCGGAGAAGGTTAAAAATAAGAATCAGCCGGCGATTGCGGCTATCGGTCCAGCTGGTGCAGAGGAACCACCTCTTTGGTTCAAGACTTGGTCTAGTACTAATTCCTCAAATGCCAAGAAAGACAACAACGGCCGTCAGAACCAAAAAGGGGCGAATAAGCCTGATAAGAAGAAAACCTCTGCGGCAAATCAGCAGGCTAAGCCCACCGCGTCGACAGAAGATAAAAATAAATCTAACTCCAAGGAAGGTGATAAGTCGTCGGGAAAACCAACCAATCCAGCAAATAAAGATAAAAAAGAATTAGTTTGTTGGAATTGTAAATTACCTTGCTACACTAAGAAGACATGTCCCGACTGTGCGGGAAAAGCAAAAGGGGAACAGTAAGCGAGATCCGTACTGACGTACTGAAAATGCAATTAAATAGCAATTACAGTATTTCTTAACATTTGACCTTGAAATGGCCTTGTGAAGGTCATGAAAAAAATTTTGAAATACCGTTTCGGACGTAAAATTTCCTGTTCCCACCGTCACCACGTGGATGTACCCTGGGGGCAAACAAACAGCATATTTGAAGAAATTGCAAAATAATTTCAACATCAAAAAAAGAAGTTATTTCGCGAAGTCTTTGTTTGCCTTGAGAGCAGACAAGACCGAATTAAGTTTTTAGCTATATTGAGATTCGAATGATTTTATTATTACTGATTTTACGATTTTCACTGATTTTAATATTTTTGAGGGAAGTTAAATAAAATAACACTTTTTATGGGAAAAAGTCCGCAGACATAAAAAACCCAATTTACTAAGAAGAACACAAGAAAAAAACGTTGATTAAGAATACAAAACTGCGAGTGAAGTCGACACAAAGAAAAACGCCGTTGAGCGCGCACGCAACACGCGGTACACGCAAATCACACATTCACATGCACACACGATTGTTCAATTTTATTGTTGCTGTCACAGTTTGACAAAAGAAAAGAAAACCGAACGTGGGTCGGTTGATGAACGCAACACGCGACTCGTGGGGTCCCGTATATACGTCGCTAGGCCACAACAAAGGCAAACCGCTCGTGGGTCGGTTATGAATAAAATGCGATTTAATTGAATATTAAACTCGCGATATTAGTTTGAACTTTATAATCGTAATCGCATAAAGCAAAGTCAAAAACGAGGAAGACTTCCGCTCGTTGGAATGGCTGTCGACTGACCGACTGGCATGCACCCGCACTGGAAGATGTCAAAAAACGTGGCGCGAATGCGCGCGCAAGAACGAAGCGCCCGGCAGGTGCTGCCACCACCTCGTGAGCCGTGTTGCGACGCAACATACTCCCGGGGAAGATTGCAGAATCGGAGTTATAAATTTACGAGATGACGCAAATAGAGTTCAAAAAAGATACAAGCAACGCTTAATTAATCGCAACATGAAGTTTATAACTAATTATATCGACGAACAGTAACATATTTACAAACGTTAAACTTACATTTTAACGCTAATCTTGATTTTACTTGACAAGGAACAGACTAGACAAGTAAAAGATCAGTTTCCTTTGGAGTGACTGATCTGTTGATCACAGATGATTATCCTAATGAACAATATTTACAAGAGATAGCTTAAACCTATGAAAATAAAATACTACTTAATAACTAGAGGGAACCTCAACCATCTTGAAACCTAATACCCGAATTTTCCGTATTAAGCATCGCGTCGCAAAAGCCAAGCTTCGCGCTTGACTCCTGAGCTTCTGGCAGTAGAAATTCCGGATCTACTTCTCGCGGGCCAGGTATAAAAGGTGCTACACAGAATACGACGTGGCTCAACTCGTTTATGGCAAGCCAAATCGCGCACATCTGTGGCAAAAATCGGCATTACAAAACGACGCTAATGGTGAGGTTCCGATGCGGTCGCTAACGGTCATAACAATTTGCTAATCTAAGTCGTGGGAAGAATACACAAACGGGTGATGTTACGCTTGTAGATGCCGGTTGAAGTCTTGACAGAAGCTACTCGAGCGATGCCGTCACTCCCAGGATGTACCTCGACGATCACACCCAGTGGCCATCTTGAACAATAGGTGATATCGTCCATTAGAATCACCACCGATCCAACGATGAGTTCCGCAGTAGAGTCATGCCATTTTTGGCGGGTTTGCAATTCATGCAGGTAATCCTTATGCCATTTATTCCAGAAGTCCTGGCGCACTTTGGTAAGGAATTTGTACGTCGAGAGTCGATTGCCTGGAACTGAAAGGACAGATTTTTCTGGTAAGACATTGAATGGACGTCCTACTAATAGATGAGCAGGAGTAATGGACACAGGATCGTTGGGGTCAGTAGAAAGCGAACAGAGAGGACGAGAATTGAGGATTGCCTCAATTTGGATGAGAAGAGTGTTAATCTGTTCGTAAGTGAGTTTCTGATCCTTGAGAACACGCTTAAGATGGTGTTTGAAGCTTTTGACAGCTGCTTCCCAAATACCTCCGAAATGAGGAGACAGAGGTGGATTGAAATGCCACTCTATCCGTTTGGCAATGGCATAAGTGCCTATTGTCTTTCGAAATTCTGGAGTTTCAAAAAGATCATAAACTTCACGAAGTTCGTTACTAGCCCCAACGAAATTAGTGCCATTGTCCGAATAAACATGTTCGGGGACTCCTCTGCGGCTGATGAACCGATCAAAGGCAGCCAGGAAACCTTCAGAGGAAAGATCGGTCGCCAGTTCGATATGTACGGCCTTACAAGCTAGACACACAAAAACGCAGCCATAGGTTTTGATGAACGACCTATTTCGATCCTTTTTTTCTTTGATTAAGATTGGACCAAAGAAATCTACTCCTACATGAGAGAAAGCTGGCGATTCATTTATTCGAGTCTTGGGTAGATCGGCCATTTGAGCATGAACGATTGTTGGCCGTTGACGAATACACTCCACACAATGTCTAACAACATTCCGCACTTGGTTTTTTCCATTGAGAATCCAATACTTCGATCTGATGGAAGAAAGAGTGGATTGAATTCCAGCGTGGAGATTGACACGATGAACCTGGCGGATAATCATATCTGTAACCGGATGTTTACTAGGAAGTAAAACTGGATGTTTTTGATTGTATGGAAGATCCGACAATTTCAAACGACCCCCTACCCGAAGTAACTTGTCGTCTTTGATAAAAGGATGTAAACTGCCTAACCAAGTTTTGAGATTGGGAAATTTTTTCAATTGACGAATTTCAATTGAAAAATTTTCGGATTGAACCATGAATATGATTTGATCTTCTGAATTTAATAATTCAGAGACCTCCAATGGTCGGATCAACTGGAGAATCTTGGAAATCCTATCCTTCGATTCGGAGATCTCTGGGAACAACCGTTCTGGTTTCTTTTGAGATCTGATTCGTTTCCAACGCAGAATAAAAGCAACAACCCTCACAAATCGTTCAAAACTCGAGAAACGCAAATAGATTTCGCTGTATGCAGGCTTGGTAAGAAAACAACCAGCCCTTTTGAGAACTAGAGTTACCGATGAGCAAGGAGTGGATGATTCAGGCCATTCTCCTTCGGGAAGACGTAACCAATCAGGACCAGAATTCCACAAAGAATTAGCTAGAAATTCAGATGGTAATTGGCCTCTGGAAAGTGAGTCAGCTGGATTGTCTTCAGACTTAACATGTCGCCAATGCACGATGTCTGGTAACGATTGGATGTACGATACCCGATTAGCCTCGAAAGTTTGCAATACGTGAGGAGATTTCTTTAACCAAAAGAGAACGATGGTTGAATCGGACCAAAGGTAGATCTGATCAATGGAAAAATGGAGTTGAGATTTAGACTCAGAAAGGAGCTTTCGAAGAACTACAGCCGCGCTGAGTTCTAGCTTAGGAATGGTAAGTCCCTTCAGAGAAGCCACTCTAGATTTACTGCAAAGCAATCGAATAGAGACATGTCCAAGAGCGTCAGATGATTTGACAAATAGACATGCTCCGTATCCAGAAATACAAGCATCGCAAAATCCATGAAGCTCGCTCCTAATGGGATTCGCAATCAAAATCGTGCGAGGAATTGAGAATTCCGTAAGAAGAGGCAACTGAATAGAAAACGAATGCCATTTGGTATAGACATCCTGAGAAAGGGATTCATCCCAATTTACCTTAGATTTCCAACAGTCTTGCATCAACACCTTAGCATACAAGATAATTGCTCCTAACAATCCAAGAGGATCAAAGATCTTGGATATCTCTGATAGGAGCCTTCGCTTGGTCACAGTAGTCTCGTTATCCATTTTTACAACTGTATATTTTAATTGGTCATTCTCGGAATCCCAAATGATTCCCAGCGTTTTCTGGATTGGAGTCTCTTTGACCATGTGATCCAACTCGAAAACTCCTGAATCTATTTTGTCCAAAATAGATCGATGGTTCGATGCCCATTTTCGAATCAGAAAACCGCCTCGACGCAGCAACGCAATCATTTCGTCACGAATGGCTAGAATCTCCTCGAACGAATCCGCTCCGGATACAAAGTCGTCGACGTAAAAGTCGCGAATAAGCAATTTGCTAGCTCGAGGAAAATCCTTCGCTTCATCGTGAGCGAGTTGATGAATTGTGCGTATTGCTAAGAAAGGGGCAGCAGCCATGCCAAAAGTGACGGTATTTAATGCCCAAGTTCTCAATTTTCCTGTTTTTGGATCAGGCCAAAGTACCTTTTGGAATTTTCGATCTTCTGGATGGACAAGAATTTGACGGTACATCTTTTCGATGTCCGCTGTTACAACGAATAGATGGCTACGAAAACGTAAAACTTGCTCGAAGATGGTGTTTTGAATAGTGGGACCCACAAGGAGAATATCATTAAGCGAAATGCCTGTCGAAGTTTTAGAGGAAGCATCGAAAACAACCCTATACTGCGTGGTTTCGCTGGACTCCTTGACCACAACGTGATGAGGCAGATAACAGCCGTCTTCGGTGTCGTCATTAGGAGTCATATGACCTAAAGTGATGTATTCTTCCATAACTTTGTAATAGTCAGCCTTTAACTTAGGATCTTTCTCGAACCTTCGTTCAAGAGAATAATAACGACGAAGGGCCTGTGATCGAGAACTACCTAACTCAAACTTGTTGTCCTTAAAGGGTAAGCGAACCGTGTATCGACCGGAGACAGGGTCACGAGTGGTGTGAGCGACGTAATGCTCTTCGCAAGCTATTTCTTCCCGAGATCTTACGGGTTCATTAGGAAATTCTTCGATTTGCCAAAAACGTTCGAGAAGTTTGTCCACTTTAACGATGTTACATGAAGCTTGTTTTGAAGAAGTAAGCGGGTCTACACCTCCAGCTACTAACCATCCTAACCTAGTTTTTTGTAGGATGATCTCCGATCGAGTTTCCTCGTTACGCAATTTAATCTGTCCTACCGCAAAGGTGGACAAAGTAGTTTTAGAAGCAAGGAGCAGATCGATGGGTTTAGGCAAATGAAACTGAGGATCGGCGAGTTGAATATGTTTCGGGATGTCAAAACGATCGCGAGGAAAAGCTTCGTTAGGCACGGCTTCTGCGATATTCGGAACTAGCAAAAGGTGTAAATTAGCTTGAAATTTGTTATAACTCGATTGCAAAGTAGTTGAAATTTGACTCTTTGAAACAGTGCACAGTTGGTCAACTGCTCCTATGTTAACGAGGCAAGAATGTTCTATTAAATTTAATTTTTTAGCAAATTTTTCTGAAACTAAATTTACGTTGGAACAGGTATCAAGCAGAGCACGTGCCACGATAAAACTTCCTCGAAAATCTTGAATCTTGACAACAGCAGTTGTCATCAATTGAGAGTCCATGGGAAAAGCAACAGAAGTATATGTGTATCCATGGAGTCATGATTGAGGATTCGAATAATTAGGAACCTCTTTAGTTGAAGATTCAGAAGTCTTTGACGCCTCTGGCGCCTTCGACGACTGCGATCCAGAACCCTTATCATTGTGGAGTTTTGTGTGATGAGCCTTCGAACACTTCTTGCAACGGTGTTCACTCTTGCATGGAAAAGGATGTTTTCCGAGACAATTGCGGCACACCTTATTGCTGTTTACGAATTTCCATCGTTCTGAAACGGACAGCTTCTCAAAATCAACACATCTGAATAAATTGTGTTCGCCCTTGCATTTTGGACAAGTGATTTGAGAAGCTTGAGAAGTTGAAGACACTCCAGAAGTGACCAGAGAACGAGCGTTCTGTTTCGGGTTCTTAGAATGCGATTGCGGAACGGCTTCCCCAGAACGTTTTCTGCTATTGGGAGCAGTCGAAGAAGTGCCATGCAGAGATTGCAGTTTGAACACTGTATTGTCAATAAACTTGAGAAGATCGTCCAACTTAGGGAAAGCATTGGGTTCTAGTCTATCTTGCCATCAACTAGAAACTGCAGGAGGTAGACACCTCTCTATTATCCTAACAACTAAATCTTCGCTAGGCGCTCTTCCCAAGCGCTCAAGAATATTGAGACGTTGGCGAACGTTGTCCACCAGAGATGACAAATCCTCATCGCACGCCTTCTGCAAGCGAGGAAGATCTAACAGAGCATCTAAATGTTGATTAGCGACGATGCGCTTTTGATCGTAAAAACTGAGAAGACTGGTCCAAGCCTTCTGATAATCGGCTTCACACGGATCGTAATGGGACACCTTTGCTAAAGCCGCTCCTGTGAGCAGAGAAAACAACTGACGGCCTTCACGGCATCCGATATGTCCGTACGAGTATGGACGAGCGTGGTGAATTTGCTCTTGAAATGGGACCAAGTTTCACCATTACCGTCAAACATAGGCAGTGATACCTGAGGAATTTTGGGAAGAGCCTGATGCTCCGCGAGAACGATTGTACTCGCATTCAGAGTGGAATTCGCAATTGGGATTGGCGGATCAACACTCCGTTGAAGTTTCTCAACAGCAGCGCCAACCTCAAAATAACGATCAGAGAGATCGGGAAACGAACCTATCGAAGGATTGTCGGGATCTAACTGGGAAAGTTCATCATTGTACTTCATGTACTCCTTGTGTAATGAAGACAAAATATGCAACCTTAACTTCGCATTGGTTGCCTCTGGGTTGGCACCCTTGACATAAGTTTCGACTCTCGCTATTTGAGATTCGAGTGACTTATATTTTTGTTGAATGTATGCAACACGCTTGCTTTGGTCAGCAGTGAGAGACATTGTTGAAAAATATGAATGTAACCAAAAAAGGAAAATAAACTTTTAAATAACGTAAAAAGCTAGTTATACGAAAAAATTGCTTGGCATTTAGATTACACAAAATGATTTTAATTTACTGAAGTTACTCTAGTCCAAGCAAAGGAATAAATTCAAGAACTTGATTAATTATTATAAAAAATTTAAATTATAACGAAGTGAAAGGATGATACAAGGCAATAAAAAATAAAAAAAAACTTTATAAAATTCAATTAAATTGACCAAGAAAAGATAACTAATTGCGAATCGTTATTTTCGAATAACGAAGCAACGCAATGTCCTAATAAATTTCCGAAACCGTGGAGAAAACGATTCCGGAAAACAAAATATAATAATCGGATAACTATTCGAAAAAACGCTTGCGGAAAACTCAAACGAATGCAAGTATATGATTAATAGAGGCGAGAGAATTGAAACAAAAACTTATCTTAATCACAATCCTGGACATCCTTCACGACGAGATGGCCAGCTGGGTGGAGAGGTGACCTGGTCGTGGAGTGACGGCGGCAAGACAATGATGATGTTGATAGAGTTGGATGACGTCACGCTTGACGAAACTTTCGGCCCTTTATGACGCGAGAGTTTTTCGCAGAATCGCCACCGATACACCGGTTGCCACGCGCACAACGGGTCGGCACTTGTTTGTGTGACGTCACTCGCGAACGATAGTGAGGAAAGACCTCACAGGAGGCACCATGAAGAAATTACAAAATAATTTCAACATCAAAAAAAGAAGTTATTTCGCGAAGTCTTTGTTTGCCTTGAGAGCAGACAAGACCGAATTAAGTTTTTAGCTATATTGAGATTCGAATGATTTTATTATTACTGATTTTACGATTTTCACTGATTTTAATATTTTTGAGGGAAGTTAAATAAAATAACACTTTTTATGGGAAAAAGTCCGCAGACATAAAAAACCCAATTTATTAAGAAGAACACAAGAAAAAAACGTTGATTAAGAATACAAAACTGCGAGTGAAGTCGACACAAAGAAAAACGCCGTTGAGCGCGCACGCAACACGCGGTACACGCAAATCACACATTCACATGCACACACGATTGTTCAATTTTATTGTTGCTGTCACAGTTTGACAAAAGAAAAGAAAACCGAACGTGGGTCGGTTGATGAACGCAACACGCGACTCGTGGGGTCCCGTATATACGTCGCTAGGCCACAACAAAGGCAAACCGCTCGTGGGTCGGTTATGAATAAAATGCGATTTAATTGAATATTAAATTCGCGATATTAGTTTGAACTTTATAATCGTAATCGCATAAAGCAAAGTCAAAAACGAGGAAGACTTCCGCTCGTTGGAATGGCTGTCGACTGACCGACTGGCATGCACCCGCACGGGAAGATGTCAAAAAACGTGGCGCGAATGCGCGCGCAAGAACGAAGCGCCCGGCAGGTGCTGCCACCACCTCGTGAGCCGTGTTGCGACGCAACAATATTCATATCCGTTCGTATCAAGTAGGAAATACAAGTGATACAAGTGAGATGAAGATTACTGTAACATGACTTTGGAAACCTTTGGGGAAAGAAGACCTTAACACAAACCCAAGATAGTTAACATCAATCGTCTTGGGACTTACACTGAGAGAGACACCCGATAATGAAGACTGCCTAATGAATATAAAATTACACTTTTTATATTCGCATGTTGATGAGTTTCCAGAAAACCTAGGTGATTACAGCGAAGAGCAGGGAGAGAGATTTCACCAAGATATCAAGGAAATGGAGCGCAGGTACCAAGGAAGATGGGACGTAAATATGTTAGCAGATTACTGTTGGTCGTTAAAAAGAGATCTACCATCAAGATCGGAGAAGCGGAAGCGTAATCCACTTCGTAGATCATTTGACAATAAAATAGTTCGTTACCATAAAAAAGAGTAATGGGCTTAATATTTTTACGGGTATTTTATTGAATTGCATATACTTCTAACAAATTTAAAGTAAATGAAGGAGCAGCAAACTATGATATAGTTTTAAAGTATACGATTGTACTTGCATATATATTGTTCTTTGCTTTATGGTTTACATTACCTTTTGCATTGTTTCAGTTTATAACTATTTTTTTCACTCTCTTTACGTCCATGACCTCGAACTAACCTTGAACTGACCATAAATATAACCATATGGGACTATACTGACCCTGGATTCGGATTCAGCGACCCCAAAAACCCTTAAATGTCATGGTTTGATTTTACTTTTTATGAATCTTTATGATTTGACCTTCAACTGACCTTGACCATGACCTGATAGGGTTGTAATAAGCCCGGATTCGCATTCAGCGACCCCAAAAACCCCAAGATACCATGGTTTAGTCTTTTCTTAATGTATTTTGATAATTTGACCCTTATTTGACCTTGACTTAAGATCTGATGGGGTTAAAATGGCCCTGGATTCGGATTCAGCGATCCCAAAAACATATAAGTACCGTGGTCAACTTTTGGGACTTACAATTTTTTTTTATTGCGGGGCTGTGTTATTGTAAGAATAGTATTAAAAATTTAAAAATAATTTTACGTGTGTAAGATTACAGTGATCGAATCGACTCGCATTAGTTTCTTTTAATCCCTTACGATTTGCTTGTAAACCTAAAATAATAAAACGCGGCTTTTCCAATTGATTTGACGTTTTTACAGTCCAAACGTGTCTCGTCGTTGTGGGAAGCATTGGGTATTGATACATTTCCCAAGTACGAAAACTCATAGCTATGGAATGATTTCTCTCCAGATGTTTCAGTAGACGTAGTTTATATCCATCAGCCATTACGACGTAAGGCATGAGCCACTCAATTTTACTAATGTCAAATTTAAAATCTTCATAAGTTTGCTGATTGTTAACTGTGATTCTTGTTTGTAGTACAGCATTTGGATCATTCCTCGCTATGGTGAGTACTAATAGTGAGTACTAATACATGTTTAGCATGAGTTGTAATTTTACGATGATTTTTAGCAAAGCCAAAAATAAGGTTAGTGGAATCACAACATTAAAGTGTCCTGAAGCATCTATTACCTGCACATGTTTCTTGACATCAACCTAGCCAGCATTTTCAAGTTTAGCACTTTGACTAGGTGTAAATGAAGCCCAGCCTTTCATAAGACTAGTTAAACCTACATTTTTACATCTGTCAATCTCAATAGCATTCATTTCATAACGTATATCTTCAAACGAATGACAGACGGCATTGTTGACTATCTGCGTTTGTGTTACTAAGCTACCATCTGCTTTTGTCAATTTACCACATATATGCAGTGAGCTGCGGTAGCAGACACAAGTCTTGATATTAAATAGATATACGAATCTTATCACTATTATTAAAGCTTGTTGATGTGTATGGCTGATGTGTCTGAATCTCATATTGTACTATGGATTCATCAAATGCGACAGGCTGAGCCAGTGGCCTAGAATCCCCACGGAGTTCTGTGCCTCTGGCTTGGAATACCCACGGGTTTCTAAGCATCCTCGCGATGTCATGCCTACTATAGATTACCCCGAGTAGGGGGAAAGAATTTTATGAATATTTGTCAAGGGGCCCATGATATCCCCTGCTACCCACTGCCAGGGCAAAAACCCTGGCAGTGGGTAGCAGGGGATATCATGGCCCCTTGACAAAATCAGCCAAAGGTTATGAATATGCACTAGTTTTCCAGGATCTATTTACTCGGTGGATAGAGTGCATCGTCCTCCGCAAAAAAAAAATGGCAAATCGATATTAGCAGCACTGAAAGAGAGAGTCATTCTGAGGTCCGGAGCGCCCGAGATATTTCACTCCGATAACGGCACCGAATTCTGGAATAAAACCATAAATGAGTATCTGGCGGCTCAAGGCATCCATAATTCGTACTTGCTGCCGTACCACCCGCAAGCTAACCCGGTGGAACGGGTAAACCGGACGATCAAGAGAGAGATCTCTGCGTTCTCAGAAGAAAATCATAGAGCGTGGGATGAGCATCTTAGCGAGATCGCATTTTCATTTAATACTGCGGTACACGAAGCTACGGGTGTCTCGCCTGCAATGCTAAATTTCGGCAGGCAACCAGCAATGCCAGCGTCACTCAGAGCGAAAGAAGACCAAGAAGCGGCGTGGCAGGGAGCCGTAGGCGATTGGCAAGCCCGCCTCGCTAAGCTACCAGTTTTACACGAGCGAGCAAAAGCCCTGTCTGTCGAGGCACAAGATCAAAACGCGTCATATTTTGATGCTTATCGCTGAGCGGCAACCTACTAGGGCGACGATATTCTCGCCAAGAGACGGCTGTCGTAGGCCGCCAGTGGAATAGCGGCGAAGCTAGCCTTGCCGTATGCAGGCCCGTACACCATCACCGCACAGGTAGGCTCGAATACGTTCGAATTATCCGGCAAGGACGGGAAAATAGAGAAGCTAGTACCAGCAGAGGAGATAAAAATCTTCTTCGATACGGCAGAAGACGAGGCAGGCGACAAAGGAGACGAGGAGGCAGACGACAACCACCACCGAGGGATGATAGCGAAACAGGGGAGATGCGCGAGCCTAAGCTTGAGCCGTTGAATGTAGGGACGAGGGGCGAGGACAATCGCAAGTAACGATTAAAAAAGCGTGCAATCGCGTCAGCGGGCGCAGGTGGTAGCGGAGCAGCGAGGAAAGATTGTAACGGCAAGCGAGCCGCCGGAGGAACAGATAATTGTCAAACGCAAGCCCGGCCGACCGAAGGGCTCAACCAAGGCGAAAGTTAGAGATAAGGCTGAACATCACCCCGAAAGACGCGTGCGATAAATCGCGTTGCGCGAGCATGACTGTATAGTTACTTACCATTTCGGTATCTAGCATTCATTATCATAATCACCACCCTTCTCTTTCCTTCTCTTACCCAAACAGCCGAAGATGGAACCAGCTGAAAAAAGTCCCGAAGAAGAGACTCGTCAGGAGACCAGGGCGGCGCGCATGCTTTGCCTCGCGGTCGTGACGGGTGTACCGTGGCCAGCAGCGTAATCGGAGGTGGTGCTGCGGGCTTTCTCGGAGCTAGTGATGCTCTCCGAGGTAACGAACCGCGCCCGCGAAGAGGCTGAGCAAGTAGCCGAAGAATGGGCCGAGAAGGAGGCCGAAGCCCAGGCCGCAGAAGAAGCCGCAAAAGAGGCCGAGGCCGACCTCGACAAGACGGCGGTGGAGAAGGAGGGTGGCTGTCCAGCTGAAGACTCGCCGGCGGACAACGAGCCAGCTAGCGAAGAAGCAGGAGCTTGGGGCGTCACCCCCAAGTCGTCTACCCCGAGAGCGAGCTCTTTCGGTGACGAGGAGCACGCCGACAGCTAGGGCGACTCACGACAGAAGCTGCAGGTGCTGCGCGATACCATCCGGGAGACGGAGGCCTGGGATGTCGGCCTGTTCGTGCGCTTGGATGCATACCTCCAGGAAGCCAGACAGCCAGCTGACCCAGAGACGCTGACATGGGCCAGCCGCATCGAAAATCGGCGAGAAGAACAGGTCCTCACAGTCCCGAGGGCGGCGTTGCCAGCTCGGCGGTGCTTGGGAAGCGCGCGCGGAATCGGCGCGCGAGGGCAGATAGGCAGAAGCGCTAATACGATTCGGACGTGCAAGATATTTACCGGTACAACACTTGCAACCTCCCCATCGACGAAATGAGAACGCAGGCAGCGACCAGAGACCACCTGCTGGAGCAGCCAACCAAGCAAACACCAACTCGATCACCCGGGGTACCCCAGCGATGCCACTGCTTCAACTGCTGAATCCGTCCGCTCGCGACACGCACAACATTGTAATATCTTGAGAGAATATAGACCACTTTACAATAGAATACGAGTGCATGCCTATATATTTCTTGATCAGATTGCGTCCTTACGACGAACTCAATAGAGTAAAGCTGGTTACATCGCGGCGCGACTACAGGGCGCGTACCTATCCAGAAAACTCTATACGCGAAGAAAGCGGGGCGAGCTTCGCATGCCGCGTAGTTGTACATCGAGGCGACCCGGCTGCATTTTACGGAGTCGGCATTGCACCGACGGCTAACGTCCGTCGTCGACTCCAGCATTGAGGGATAACCGTGCGGAAAGTAAAGAGTGAGTAATCCCCCTCGTTGACGCGACAGCATCTTTGCGGCTGTCGCGCTAAAGCTCAGTTGCCTCGTCACAATTCAAATCCCTTCAATTCTAATTGAAAATTTTCTAACTGTCACATTAGTCCTAACATTTCAACCGTTTTATCATATTTTTTTTGTGCGCCAATATTGTGATATTTTAATGTAAAGATTGAATTTAGCACTTTTCGGGTTTTTCAGGGAATTTATCTGGACTTCTTGGAATTTTTGTCTTCCTGGAATTCTGACGCTGATGATACATTTACGATTATGAACGAAATTTTTTTGGGGTTAAACTTTGTATAACTTGGAAGGTAGCATCATATATCATGTATACTACATTTATAATGGATTAACCTCAGTATCATCCTGACACCTAGACATCGTCTACTGGAAGTGAACATTTTTTTTTGTACATTCGTTGTATATTAAGTGCGTTGTATCATAGACAATGTTTCGTCATTCGGAAAGTGATATTGACACTTGGACATCGTCTACTAGAAGTATAAATATTCTTTTAGTATATTTGTTATATACTAAGTGCGTTGTATCATAGACCATGTTTCGTCATTCGGAAAGTGATTTTGACATCGGGACATCGTCTACTGGGAGTGAAAATTTTATTTTTGATTTTGTCTGTGTGTCTGTGTGCGTGTGTGTGTCTGTGTGTGAGCATGTAACCTGAGAAAAAAAAATTAGATTTTAATCCGAGTTTATGCAAGTAAAAACCGCTGCCAATTCATTGGCACGTAGCTTCCTCCAACGAAATTTATTGTTTTAATAAATAAAATATTGTTTTAAAATAGAGTATGTGAATGCTATTTCAAATATTTCAGAGCTAAATTATTTTGCTGCAGGAGCAATTTTCTTATAGCAAAAGATATAGAATAATCAGATCAAAATCTCTCAAAATCGCGAAAAAGAAGAGATTGATGGAAGGGTAACTCTGTAAAAATAAAGTTATCGTATTTAGAGAATATCTTGAGACTTTATTTTTACTCTACACCAATTTTTTTATAACTTTTATTCACCATTTGCATTATTCATACAGAGTGTCGTATATCAAAACTCCGAATACCAAATTGATCAAATTATCAGGTTCCAAATCTTGTGGATTTGAAACGGATGAAATCGTCGAAAATTTAAAATTATAATTCAAAAATTTTAAATGTATTGTTTTAATGAACATACAATAGATGTTAATGAAATATAATTTGAATTCAATATTTCTAAAAAGTATTATTACTGCCTTTAAGCAAGCCATCATTTTGACATAAATTCGTATGGAGGGACTTTAACGACGTGCAACGACACCCCTATAAGAGGAAGAAAAAGTTTTGAGAAGAATCGGTTTTTACATTTTAGCTCTTTGCTCGACGAAATCGTTTAAAATTTTAGCAGGAAATAGCTTTTTTTATGGTTAATTACCAAATGAACTTTTAAAGCATTTAACTGCATTGTTTTAGAGATACGAGGAATAAAAAAAAAATTGAAATCTTGATATCTTAAGAACCATAGGGGTTTGAAAGCTGCGCAATTAACTTAGTCAAGACACATTAAATATCTACTTTTTCCCAAAATCTCAAGTGAATGCCTTTTTACGTCCGTAATCAAGGCACAAAAAAAACACATTTTTTTCAGTTTTCGATTTTTTAATGAAAAAATAAGTAGTTAAATCACTTGAAATTTCAAATGGTATATAGTTTGACACGCGACTCATTGACATGATTTTTTTAGAAAGATTATGATTTAGTTTTAGAGATATGAATTTTTTTTTTAAATCACCTTTTTCATTCTATTGCCAAACAAAGCGGTCGATCCCGAGGGCCGAACAGGGATAAGTAAGTAATTTTATTCTTTTTTAAATAGATTTCATCTGAATTGTTTGTAAATGGGATGATTGAAAAAAACGCAAAATAGTGTTTTTCAAAAATCAATAATTGGCCATAAAAAAAGTTGAAAAAATAACTGTTTTTCCCGCATTCAGAATCCAAAAATATATATGCATGTCAAATTTTATTGATATTGACGGAGTAGGTCCAGAAATATTACGGTATACATACACACACATTCATACGGACATTTTCTAAAAACACTTGATTTGAACTTCTAACACACCAAAAAGTATTTTCTTGAAGTTCCGACGAAACTCAAAATATTACTATTACAAAGCTTCCTCTAGGAGGAAGCAATTTATAGAGCATGCTGTAGATTGTCGAGCGATTAACAAATGCAAAATTCAGTTACTTGACGAAAAAAATAGCATACTAAAGTTCAAAAATTTTCAAAATAAAGAGCGCATACGATTTGTGATTGATGCAGATTTTGAATGCATCATAGAACCGATTGCTGATGAAAAGCGGACTTATCAGCGTTATAAAGCATTTATTAGTGGTATGTATGTAAAATGTAGTTATGATGCGAATCGTTTGAAATTCATTAGCTATAGACAGATAGAAGATGGTAAAGATGAAAGTGCAGCTAGTTAGTTTGTTAGAAATCTGCAAGCTATATCTGCAGATATTAAAAACATTCATGATAATCCCATAGTTATGAATGATTTGACAGTCCAGGAAATGTAGGACTTTGAGAGAGCCATACAATGTCATGTATGCTTAAAAACTCTCACTTCAGACAAGCCCATGGCGCGGTAGCGGTAGCCAGAATAGTCGATGACGACGTCTAGGTGGAGTGCACCGTGGTTTTTTTATGTCTAGGTGTAAAAATTATTCAAGGGCGGTGTCTAGGTATACAGGGTGGCCGATGACGAGGTCTAGGAAATTTTTGGTGTCTAGGTAAATAAATCATATGAGGACGGTGTCTAGGTGTATGGGGTGGCCGATATGACAAAGTGTAATAATAATATTAGTGGACAGCGAAAATTTACACCTATATATTTAAATTTTTTTAACATACATTATTAATCATAGCTACCATACTAAGATTTTGCGATAGAATAATCAGTGTTTTCATGTTAATGATAGAAATGTTACAAAAAAAAACCATGATCGAAAGGTGCTAAAGGTTTTAGTTAGAAATTTACTAAAAAGGACTAAAATCTCTAGAAAAAAATTGACTTTTAAAAAAGTAAAAGGTTATACGAGTTTGATATATTCTGCAAGCAAATTACAGATAAAAAAGAACCGAGATCAATTAAACAAAGTTTATTATATTTAACCATAATAAAACAAAAAATTTGTTTTGTTCAATCAAGGGCTTACTTAACTTAAAGTTAAGTTATACGTTGATCCATCAGAAACAACTCTTAAGATACTTACTACGTAACTTGTCATGATGCAAATGGACCTGGAACGAACTGGGTAGCATATCGAAAATAAAAAAATAAAGTGGTTTATTTTTATAATTTCGCTAATCTGTAATTATCAACGTTATCAAGATTGTGGCACCTACAATTGCGGTCACTTATGTCTTTAGTTTTTATGCGATCGACTTATAGATGAGTATGCTTTGTCTATATAAACAGACAACAGTGAAAAAGTGTTGTTATTCTTGACTTAGCAGTCATGGAGAAGACATTTACATTAAGTTTGACGGGCACATCATCTATACTTGGAGCGCAATATTTTCCAGCTCTGGAATTATCATGAGACAAAAGTTATGTTTTTGGCTCAGTAGAACTTTTAACATTTAATTCTATACCTAATATAGACGGCGGTAATAATACATTTTATGTTGGTAATGAGGTGCTTACCCTATCAACAGGAAGCTATGAAATTGAAAATATTGAAAAATATTTAAAGAGAGTATTAAAGTCATCCAGTAAATTTCAAACCGTCGGATTCTCTAGCTCTTAGGTTTTACTCGTCGTCTTCTCAATCGAAATATTTCACACAACTTAGATCTACCAGTCACTATTCTCAAAATAAATTCCTCGAGAGTAGAGTGTAATATAACAATTGGAGCCTATATGAATGGTTGTCGAGTACACACTATTCACGAGTTCTTTTCAACTGTACCACCGGGATATAAGATCGTTGTAGTGCCGACACGCGACATTTACCTTCTGATAGCCGTCAAGTGCATTGATCATTTACAACTTCGTCTAGTCGATCAGGACGGAGACTTAGTCAATTTTCGTGGAGAGAATATAAATGTGAGATTGCATGTGAATTTTAAATGGATATATCCATTATATATAAAGCTAGAGGTTATATAAATAACCAAACATGTCTGCGAAGAATCAGTCCATTGCAAACAGTCATAGAAGTAGTTTCACAGTAGTGAAAGCGAGGATGCCCAAAATCAATTTTCAGAAAACGTTGAAAGCGACGAATCGAAACCAAGTAGCGAAAGTAACAAATCGCAAACAAGAAGGCAAAAAGCTAACTCGAGAAAACGTTCTGTTCCTAAAAAGCCTAGACTTAGGAGTCGTTCGTGGTGGAAAGTAACGTTTATATTAATCTACTGCAATCAGCGAAATGAAAGACATTCTAAGCATTTATTCGCCTGGACAGTCAGTCAAGTGACAGCCCTTGCGAGAGTAACTGCGTTTACCTAGTTGTCGTCTCTATTTACTTGCCTTACCATATCAAATTTACTTGTGTTATAATAAATTCTACCTTTTCTTTTCTGCTAACCCAAATTGTATTTATCTTGCTTAAATCATAAGCATATCAATTCAATAAAATTTATTATGATAAGAATAGAGATAAAATTTTAAATTGGAAATTATTAACAGAATCACAAGTCGAGATATTTACTGCAGCACAAGATTGGGGTCGAATCAGTGACTTGAGAGTATAGAGAGACTTTCTATAGATATAATAATATAGTATTTATTACAATTTACTACGATTTATATTAGATTTTGCATAAAAAATGTCGTTAATTCATCTCTGACATCTTTGCTGTTTTCTACAATACATTAATTCAAATTCGCAATTATTTGGCTCGCACACTGTTGCTGATTCAGTTTCGTTGTGCTCTTCAGATGTATCAGTATTTGCTTGCAAGCCAATAATGGCGTTGCTAAGTACACACGATGTTTTGATTTTTAATTCTATTGTATCAGATGAGCCTCAATCACTGTATGGAATATCCTCCATCTTTAAGACATTTATCCAAATGCGCATTCCACGACTACTCTACCTCTTGACAATCTCCGATTAAAAACCTGTTTTAATCGTCAGTAAATTTTTTCCCGGGAAGGGCTTTAAAAAATTGTTACTTGTAGGATATGCGCTATCTCCAACGATAAAATATGGCAAAACAATACAAGTGATTGGCAGTTTGTCAGGTTCTGAAATTCGTAGTTATTTAGTTTTCAATGCTGCGTAAAACCAAAAGTTTATAAAAATGTTTGCATTGCGCTAATGTCCGTAACCTCCAACGTCAATAGTGATAAACCTATAACGTGCATCGATAACTGCTTGTAGCACAATCGAATGAAATCCTTTGAAGTTGCAGTACAATCATCCGGAGTTGCTAGGTTTCTTTATTTGCACTTGATACCCATCAATTGCTCTAATGCAATGCTGTGGTAGGTATGGCCATATGATGAGACATAATTCGTTTTACAAGTCTTCTATGACCCCCCCTATCTAGTAACAAACAGAAGATTCACCCTTCCGAAATGAATAAAAAGCTGACCTTTATGTTGCACCAGTAGCTAAGAATCTGGAAATTTACATTATGCATGTATTATTGTACTAAAGTAACTCATATTGTATAGCACTTAAATAACGCACATTGTAACTTATTTATTTAAATTTATTATAAACCTACCTTAAAGTAATCACCAATCTTTCTTGAGCTATGATAGGTTGAGGATAAAAATTAAATCAATTTATTTCCAAGGAACTATGAATTTTTGTCAGAAAATAATCAAATATATCCACTGACATTCTAGTGTACTTGATGAATTTTTCTTCAAATTGGAAACAAATAGTAGTACTCGCTGAACATCTTTCTATTTTGTTAACTTAATGTTTGCTATTGACAGTCTTGGACTATATTAAATTTGTCCATTTCCAATTTCAACAATTAACAAGTAACCAAGAGTAGAATGTACACGTTATTTTGGTTCAAAAGTTTGGTTTTAAGCAGTGATTAAAAAGCTTTTAAGGATTCTGTCAAGGAAAAAATACAATTATTAGTGATAAGTTAGAAAAACTACAAAACTAACAGTAGAAGTTCAAGGAACATAATTCAATCGTATTATTTCATTTTTGCCAGTAAACCTAACGTGAACTGGTCAGGTAAAATGTACTATTTAATGTATTATATATCAAAGGAAGGTGTTCAAATAAATATTTGATTATTAAATAGAGTTATCATGCATACGAAGTAACTTATTCTTACTGTGCACACGTTTGTGCTGTTGCAGAGTGTACAGTATCGCAATTATAGTCTGTACAATCGTAGATTGTGACTGCTATATGAATCTTTTATAAGTACCTTCGTCTATATGACGCCGCCGACAGGCTAAATCGGTAAGTAGGGAAAAATGTAGGGTGTCATGAACTCTATCTTATTAGGTATATAGTAAGAGTCTAGCCTATAATTAGACGTAGCAGTAAAACTTCAAGGCGATACCACCTGATAAAGTCCACAAGACTGACGCTAGGCGCCTATAAAGTTTAAAGTATGATGCATTTTCACCACGATTTACACATAAGAAAAAAAATGTGATGGATGTAGTCAGAGTTTTATATTTGCTGGAAGATGCAGAAGTCTTACGATCACCGCTCACCAGAGCAAGTCTATACGACTGGTAAACATGGATTCAGTGATTTTGATAACGACGAGACTTAATTGCTCTGGAAATCGTGAAACTTTTCCCCGTACGGCCTATTGCTTGGTTAGACCGAGAGCAGCTGATGACAAACAAGATCGATTTTATATCTAAATCCCTCCAAATGACGTGCATTTTACTAACACGCGCAAGCGCTTTCCTCGAACCCTGAGCGTCCGAGAGAAACTCGTGAGTCGTCCTTGAGTGCAAGCATTTCCCGCTTTTACCTCGCGCAACAGCGTCGCCCGTGGGTCACCCAGGAGTCCCAGGCGTTCCTGCTCCCTTTGGGCTACAAGCGTAAACACGAGAGTGACGCTGAGCGGTGTGCGGTCGCCAGCACAACTGAAATGCTGACACGTACGCCGCAGAAATTTACGCTGTCGTGCGGGTTACAGGGTATCTCGGTGCGAATTATTAAGAGTGCATTGTAGACGTGCCTTTGCTAATGTAAATGCTTTGATTATCACTAACGCTAGATGTATTAACGGACCTTTTCCTACTTAGCACGGGATTCTCGACTAGCAAGCAAAGAGGTGTACTGTTAAACTGTATGCAGAGTTTGGGAGTTTTCTACACACTCAAGAGGTGATGCGCATAGATTCAGCCCTCGTATTCTCTCACTGAGCACAGCCAGTGGTAGTAACTTGACTTGTGTAAAAAGGCACTACGTGGATTGGCTCTGGAATTTTTAATCCCTCGATGCTGATGCAAGCAGTTGTAAAATTACGATGGTAAATATGGTAAATGTCTGTGTGAGTGCATGGTTGCAGTCACGCAGGCATAATTTGTAATCATATGGATATATACATGCCAAAACTTTGCACCCTAGTAATCACGCGTCCGCGAACTTAAACACATTATCGCTCTTACACTTCCACACTCACACCTACACACTACGAAATTAAAAATAACTACTGTATTGCTCACATTAAGTAAAACACACACAACTGTAAAATTAGGTTTGAGGAGAATAAATCCAAACATATCTCAAACCACGTGTCATTGTTTCTCTCCTGTGTCTTCTCTCGAGCCGATTGGCAATTAATAAGAAAAACGTGACGCGTAATTCCGTCTTTATTAAAAGCTAAATCGCGCCCTAATATTAATGGATTTAGGAATTCAATTAATAAACTACTAGCGCGATTCACCTCACTCCTTACGTCGCTTGGTTAAAATATATATTGCAATAGTAATAAAATTCAAGTTTTGTTAAGATCTTTTTTCCTACTATAAATTCTTAATAGGAGTGGAAATAAAGCATTTATGGCACAGTCTGGCTAAAATCCGCGTTTAAGTCACGCTTATCCGTGACCTAAGTAGTCCATTCTTACACCGTGTATATCGCACTTGCTACGCTCGTATACTAACCTCACGGTACAATAATGGACTGCTTAGATCACGGATAGGCGTGTCTTGGCGGATTTAAGCAGCTCTGCTATAAAATTCTATACGATACTTGTAAACTAAGCAGCCCATTAGTGCACGGCGTTTTATTACCCTCGCTGCGCTCGGGTGCTAATACACGCCGTGCAGTAATCGGCTAATTAGGTCACACGTTGTAATATACTATTAAATAATAAAGATTTGAAATACGAAAATTACGCATTGATTTTTAATGGGAGATAAAATTTTGAAACTAAAAATATTAAAATACTATGACAGTCAAAAAAATTAATTTTAAATTTAAAACAAAAATACTCTCCACTCTTATTATTTTATATTTAATGATACTTCAATTCAACATTTACATTTTAGAAATTGTTTAATTTCAGTTTTATGATTTTTGCCTTTCATGCTTTAAGTTTTTCGAATTTTAATTGATTATCATGAAAATGTTGTTGTACGACAATTTATGATACATTTGTAATACTATAGATGTACTTATTTCAAAATAAATTGGAAATTATTCTAATTTTAAAAGTCAATTGAATGATGACCATATACTTGAATTCAACAGCATTTTAAGATGTTACTTGATTTTTATATGCAATCTACAGTTAATTTGCAGAGGTTGTTCGACCTATTAATAGACTATATTCAATATATTTGAATATTGAATATATTCAAATACTTTTTCTGGTTCAAGTACGAACAGATACTGGATTTGTTTGTTGTACAAAAGCAATGTAATACGAATTTTTGATAGTATTAACAAGAAATGTCTTGATGATAATCATAAAATTTTTATTGTTAGGCTGTTTCCAGAGATAATTTACGCCTATCTTTTGAACAAGTACAGTATCAGACTAATTATGGTTGCGGTGTTTTTGCTATATCATTTGCAGTCTCTATTGTATTTAATATTTGTCCATGCAATGTTTAATTAATTATTAGTAAAATGCAAAAATATTTGATTAGAATGTATGATCCATTATGAGTTATGCAGACTCAAGGGTACTTATGCAGACGTCCACATAAAACGAGGGGTGATTGCTTTAGCGAAAAGGTACTTGTGCGGACATATGAATACTAATTATATATGAATTAGGACTTATGCTAATAAAAAGTACATACACAGCGGGACTTATGCAGACTGTCAGCATAAGTATACCTTCACCAGAAAAAAAAATATATATATATATAAGAACTGAAAAGCGACAGCCTTGTTGCACCGGACGGCACAGTATACAAGCTGCTGACGGGATTGACCGACTACTTCGAGAAGATGCATCAGACAATGAGAGAACTACAAAACCAAGTAGGCGCGAGCCTCCAGCACTCGCGTAGATAGCAAAACGGGGCAGACACCAGCAAGAGTCACATTCGGCAATGTAATGGTTGCCAAGACACCAACTATCCGAAGATGTGAAGACAGAAACATAGGCGAGATAGCTGCGACGGGCGCGGATGCTCGCCCGTCGAGTGCACGGCCAACAGGCACAAGAAGCCGGCCTTTAAGTCGAAACTGGAGAGAGTGGCGAGAGTCAATGAACAACGGCTCCGCTACACCAGGAAATCAATTAGTAAGGTCGCATGCTCGAGACATCGCTACGATACTCTGGAAGTGGGAATTGAAATTCGTCGGGACTATGACCGACAGAATCAATAGGTTTTTAAATAGACTCGAGTCAAACATGGCCCTAGCACAGATGACGGAAGCGGAAAGAATAGCAGCGTTACAGTTCGTATTCACGGGAGTAGCTACAGAGTGGTACAAAAACAATAAAGAAGACTGGAGAAATTGATTGCCCGAACGGAAAAGGAAAAGCAAGTGCTCACGTAACTCCAAGGAGACCGCGGATGCAGGGAAGGCAAGTAGGAGCGCAAGCCTTACGGTCGCCGGCGTGGAGAGTAAGTCAATCTCCGCGCACAGAACTTCAAGAGCAACGAAGGGAAGTGCACGCCTCGGAGAGGCAGACGCTACCGATCAGCGTCTGGCGAGCAGTAGCTCGCCTGAGAAGGTACGAATCGGCCCGAACAGAGCATCGGACCCAGAACAGGGGGGAAAAGCGCAACAGGCGGACAAAAGTGCGCAGAAGTCCGTCGCTCTCTCATCGTTGTCGGCAGTCAAAACCGACGGAAGAGATGAGACGGGTCAGTATAGCGACAAGCGAATGGACTCCGGCAGAATCGAATTAAACTCGGACAAGTTAATGGATTCGATTCTGGAAAGTCACGCGGGAGGCAGCGAAAACCTCCCGTGCGACGAGAGTAATTCCCAGGAAAAACGCTGATGGATGCAGGCAAAAATTGGTAGTTTCCGATTCAAAGCCCTATACGATAACGGCACATCACGAGTATGTATGGGGCCCATATGACTACAACTTGCGAATGCACTAGGACGTCAAGTAATGCCGAACCACGGCCGCGGCGCTAAGCTCGCCGACGGCAGCTACACGAAGATCGTAGGCTACGTCTGGCTAGCATTTGAAGTCAGCAGTCTTGAGAAAGAAATCCGTGCCTCAATAGTACCGGATCTTCCGACGGACTGCATAGTTGACGTTAATTTTATGCTGACTTTCAAGGCCGTGTTGGATCCAACGACGTCGAAAGTGTATTTTAAAGAAAATAAGGAGCACACCGACGTCGAGTTAGCCGCCATGGAGGGTGGCGCGCTAAAGTTGGCCTCAGTGGGTTAAGCAGACGTAGAGGACGGGCAGCAAGAAGTGCTCTAAGCACTTCTTGTCAAAATCATCGGCCCAGACTCAAACCAAATTGGCTGCACGACGTGGATGGAGCACCACATCGAAGTGCAGACAACCAGGCCGATCAAGCAGAAATACTTCCCGGTATCGAGAAAAATAGAGGAAGAAATGTACGAGCAGGTGCGAGCCATGCTCGCAGCTGGAATAATCGAGCAATAAATATCGCTACTGTGTGGATTTCAGGAAAGTAAACGAGATCACACGTAGTACTACCACTACCACAAATGAATGCGATATTGAGCAAATAACAGCAGGCGCGCTACATTTCGACGATAGATTTGAGTAGCGCGTACCACCAGATTTCGCTCAGCGAAGAGAGCAAGCAGTACACGAGATTCATAGTGCCCTGTATGGGGCTGTTTCAATTTAAGCGCCTACCTTTCGGTTTGTCTGAGGCCGGAGCCACGTTTCAGCGGCTCATAAACAAGATAATCACACCAGAATTGCAACCACACGCATTCTCGTACCTAGACGACATCATTGTGGCGACCGAAACATTCGAGGATCACGCTAAAGTCCTCGAGCAAGTGTTAAAACGTATTAAAGAACAGAGAAAAGAGCGTATTCTGCAAGGAAGTAGTGAAATATCTTAGCGTGTTAGTAAACAGGGACGGTTTCAGATTAGATCCAGAAAAAAATAGCACCAGTTATAAATTTTCCAGAACCGAAAAATCTAAAGCAACTTTGACGTTTTCACGGCATGGCGTCGTGGTACAAGCAATTTCTGGAAAACTACGCGACGTTGGCCGAGCCCCTGACTAGCCGGAAAAAAGCGTCGAAAACGTGAACGAAGCGATACCGAAACCCTCTCGTCGCCTGCGCAGGCGTCCCCGAAAAGTTGTAACGGCGAGCGCGCCGACGGAAAATCTGCAGTTAGGAAAGCGCGAACCCGGCCGATCGAAGGGTTCTACCAAAGCAAGTAAAGCGAAGCAGCTCGATCCGGCGGCGTTGTCACCGCGGACGACGCGAGCGGGACGTCGCGTTGCGTCGAGCGTACTTCACAATACATAATCATGATCATGTCCGTCATCATAACCATGGCCTTTCTTTCTCCTTTCCTGAATAGCATAGCCGCGTCAACTGAAGATGGCAGAAGAAGAAGACCCGTACCGCAATAGCGCGAGCCGCATGCAGCGCCTCGCCGCTGCAACCAAGTTACCGTGGCCGACGACCGAGTCGGACACCGTACAGCGGGCGTTCAGGGACTTGATCCACCTGACCGCCAAGATGCGCTGCGCGGAAACCGAGCTCGACTCGGAGCTCGACGAGATGATTGTCACGGTCGTCGAGGTACGCGCGGTAGCCTTGGCCGGAACAAGCTCCAGGAGACGGCCAAGGAGCGGCCCGGTGAACTGGTCGCTGACCTACTTGACGAAGAAGGTGCGCGGGGAGGGGCGACTCCTTCGCCCGCGGAATCAGTTGCAACGGTCGACAGCGCCCGATAAAAAAAGGCCATCGATAGCGCTGGAGCGACCTACTTTAGGAGTTGCAGCAGCTCCGCGATACAGTCAACGAGTCGGAGGACTGGGAGGTCGACCTTTTTAGTTGATTCGATCAGTACGTCGAGGTAGCTGGAGACCAGCTCGATCCAGAGGCCGCGACATGGGCGACTTGCATCGAGAACCGATGCGAGAAGTAGAGGTTGGTCGCTGGAGCCCGCGAGATTCTGGAGGAGGAGGCGCGCCGCGAACAATTTGTGACTAGCAGTGTTTTCTTGATTTATTACCCAATCTCCTCATTCTTCAACACCCTTGCATGTCATTTTTCGCATGATCACGCGACGGCGATACAGAGTTGCTCCACGAGCTGCGCAACGTCTGGAAGGAGGATGTTACGAGCGGCCGCGAATTCGTATTACGCGCGCTCGTTTGTTGCGCGATGATGGCTCGGCCGCCAGGCGCGGTGTTGTCAAGTCATGCAGAGAGGCGCGCGCGAGAGGCCACGCGCGAATTCAGATAGAATCGGGATAGCGAATCGTTCAGACACGTGCGCGCAACCGAGACATTTTACCCTGGGCAAAGCATTGTCGAGGCGAGAGTACGAGACACTACGAGACTAAGATCATCCTCAGCGTTCACGCGGACGCAAGATCTCGCAGCACCAGCATCTAGCCCACCAGGGAGCCGTGTAGCCTGGCTAGAAGGGACGCCTTTTCGCCACCAGCCATCCAACGACCGCCGTCGACTTTGTACACCGAAGCTCGTGATACTACGCGCACTGCGATCCCGTAAGTCTATTGACTTCTACCGAATTATCACCGACGCGAACTACAGACGCCGAAGCCGAGGTTTGTGACACCGAACGCTCGACTCCTCTATCAAAATCAGTCTTTTCGCGCGCCGCGCAGTATCTATTGTAACAATCAAGTGAATTCAATACACTATTATTTATCACGAAATAAGGTGTTCTTATTGTCAACCAAAAGCACGTCTTTCCTATACTCCGTTCACAAACTCGGCAGGGTTAGACTGGGAAAGAGTCGTGGTTGACAGTTGAGAAACCCTGGACGAGGAGAAAGCGCGGCGAGCTTCACTCGCCGTGAATTTTGTATTCGCGGACAACCCGGCTGCATAGTAGGGAGTCGTCATTGAACCGACGGCTAACATCCGTCGATGACTCCAGCATTATCGAGGGAAAGCCGTGGCGTATTAGTTATCATAGTTATAAACCGCTCGGTGACACAGTGGCGACTTCGCGGCCGCCGTGCACAAGTCCAGTTGCCCCGTTATAATATATATATATATATATATATATATATATATATATATATATATATATATATATATGGCTTTCACAATATTTACAGTTTATGAACTGTATAATACTTTTCAAAATTTGTATTAAATATTTATTGATTAATTTTCGATTCACCCCTTAGGAGTAAAATAAACGATAATCAATTGTGGCTTCTGTATTGCAATGTATCTACAAAAACATATAACAAATTGCAATAAATTCCTATATATTTTGAGTTAGATCTTTGAAATTCTCACTCAACACAATATTATCTATTTTTGAGAAATCTTCTTAATCATTTTGAATAAAAATTTTACTAGGATTTTTGCGTCTAGATAAAGCTACATACAATTGCCGTCTGAGAAGAATCGAAACTTTATCCTCGTGATTTATTTATTGTTTTTGCAAAAGCTAATATAATTGAAAATTACTTTCTATAAAGAGTAAAAAAAAATTAAGAATTCTTTCTAATATTTAAAGTGATTTTGGGTATAAAGACTTTATTTCCTATATTTTCTTCTCTAATTATTTCTGCATTAATATTGTATTCATTTAATTCAACGATTTTCAAGCGAGTTTAATTGCATAGATCATCTTTTATACTTTAATTTTGAATTAACATTATTGTTGCATTTATTTTCAAGTCTAATTTGTGAGATGAAAGACCTCTAATTTCGTTTAACATTTCAATTAGATAATTTAGTTTAATATTTTTGTCTGTTTGATCTACACCCGAATGTGTTGCGTAATCTATGCTTTAATATGTCTTAGAATCGCGAAGCGTTTTGCGTGCTTCGCATCGCGAATCGACGCAAGGCGACAAGCCACCGCATCCGTAAGGCCGTGGCGCGCTAGTTGATTTACCATCTGTTTAAAAATAGTGGCACTGCGCATTATATTTTCTGAAGCTATTTCAAATTTTGATGATCGAGAAACACTTGTGAGCGCTTTTTGATAGTCGAAAAACACTCGCAAGCATTTCTGATAGTCCAGAAATACCTAATAACGCGTATGTCTCGAAGGGAACGACGAGCTTTTGCATTGACATTTGTAGCTAAGTGCGTATGTTATGCGTATGTTTTTTGAGGCCTGCACAGTTACGGTTTCCCGAAAAGATTGTATAATCTGCATGTGTTTGCCACGTCCTATCAGATGAAAGGGCCTAGAACATCTTATCACACTTAGTTTTATGCGTATTTAACCTAGTTCCGTAAAAAAGCCTTACAACTTGAGTAAAAAAGGGCACGGTAACTTCGTAGGGCATGATTTGGCCTTTATTATTCCGAAAAAATTGTATTTACTTCAACGCTAGTTTTTCCAAAATCGCCAAAAATAAATTGTGTCTGCTTTATCTGCGACAAACTGTATAAAAAAGAGGCTACCGCCTTTTGTATCAGTAACCTGTTGTCGTGTATCTGGTCAGCGAATACGAGTGCTATATCTCTGTACGCATCTTCTATTGAGTGCGTATAAAGCATGCTACTTTCTGCAAACTAAATAATTATTTGTACTCGCGCAGCCTGTATTCACTACACTAAATACGGTCTTTACAAGATAACAAATTCAGAGAAGGTGATGTAATAATATGAGATCAAGGTTTTATAATTACAAAAAAAGCATTAGAAATTGTAGATAATATTTTAAGAGATGTGCCATCTTGTGTAAAGAAATAAGTAAATATAAAATAAGTAAATATAAACAAAATAAAGCAAATTCTCTTTAATTATAAAAAATTATTTCAACACAAAGCGGATTATCAGCTTGAATCAATCGTAAAGATTACAACGATTGCACTTTATACTCTTGAAGTGGCTCGATCAAAGTGGCGTCGCATAGCTACAAAGCTAGTCAAGTCGAGATTTAAGTTTTGGAAGAAGGAAAGCCTTGTAGTTAAAGTTTTTTGCTTATTTTGAAGGAATAAGCGGTTAAGGTTATGGTAAAAAGGACAAAATAGAGTTGCTGTTAAGGAGGCTCTGGTGCGATTAGAATCATTCGTTGAAGTCCTCATTTTAGCCAACGAGGTCATCGTCGAGCTCGAACGGTAAGAGCTTAATGAAGTTGAATTCGCGATTGCAGAGTGGCCGTCGATCACATTGTCAATCTTGCTCTTTCTGTCGCAGGCCTACGTGTTCTGGAGCGATTGGTCGGTCGCCTGTCTATTGATGTAAGATGAGGCTCTAAGACGATCCCTGATCCAGAACACTGCTGTATTTATACTCTCTGTTTCCAACATTAACTCGTCATATCGGTGTCACTGGCGATCTACGTACGCTAGTGCTTGAGTCGTCCTGACGGGCTTTCAGCACTTATAGTATCTTCTTAACCCATCGCACATCATATTCTTCTTATTTTGCTATTTTGACGGACACTAACACTTAAGCTGCAAACCGATCTATACTTTCGGTAACACTGCTGTTTACCTGGTACGTTCCCGGGAAAGGTTAAGTTATCATTTAGCACCTGGAAAGTTTTCTAACAAACCATGGTGCGACCAAACCATAATGAGCTTAACCGAGAGAGCATGACCGACGACTATCGAGGATTAGAGTTTTTATATACTTACGTCCTACATACTCTGCGTAGGTACGCAGAGCTTTTGATAACCATATGGCTCTGTGACTCACAAATGCACTCCATCTGCTCCGCATGCTCGGCTCTTCACTGCAACACAGCGGTCTGATTTGTCAGACGGTACTTACAAGAAACCCCCCCCCCCAACCCGACCTCACCAATTTTAATAAGTTCTTAATATATTGTAGTACTCAAAATATAAGGGACACGTAATTTTGTGGGGACATACACTTTAAAGGGGTGAAAACCACTTCCAAATTTTACCCCCGAAAATCGCTTTTTATGATATTTCGACTTCTAATTAATATTTTGTAATTAAACGAAGTGGAAAATATTTGTCATCAAAAGGCAAAGATATAAGATGTGTTTACGATCCAAGAGGTTGCAACCATTATTTCATATTTAAAAAAAACTACATTACTTGTGTTTTGTTCCCTTACAAAAACCAGAGTATGAGCTCAAAAAATTAAGATAAGCGTTTCCAGTATACTTCATTGAATATTTTAGTTTATGTGTCTTAGGAAATTTATGCAACCATTCCCAAATACTATAAACGATCCTTTAAAGTAATAAACCGCATAAAAATGATGAAAAATCAGACAAATTTAGAGGTATTTTTCATCTCTTTTCAGTAGACCTCAGCATAACAAAAATGCGTGTCCCTTATTTTTTAGAGTACTACAACATATTGAAAACTTATTAAAATTGGTGAGATCGGATGATGATTTTAATGGTGGTAAGGAAAATGCTACACCTGAAATGATCAAGATTCCTCCACCAACGAATATCAACCGCCTTAAACCAGCACCCAGTACTTCCAAAACTACGCAGCTTCCAACAGATGGCAATCTACCTGCACCTCCTACCCCTCCCACCGCAGATTCACCGGATCAAGCGATTCCTACTCCTCAACCTCCGGTGCCTAGAACGTGAAAAAAAAAAACGTTGACTCAGTTCAGTCCCGCAAATGCGCTCGTTAAAAGATGCAACCTTTTTTCACGGAAAGGTGGGGGGTTCAGTGCCTAATAACAACTTCTACTTACACGATTTTGTAAATACATTATGGAACTGAATTTACAACCAAAGCCTAGCCAAGCTAGCAATTTTTTTTAATGCGTTTAATCTAGCTTTTAATTTACTTTGTATTACCGACTATCTTCCCAGCTAACAAATATGAAGTCAGGTGGAGCAAAAATATCAAACGAACATTTTACTATATTACATTACACTACCAGAAAATGCTTGTACATTCAACAGACTGTGATTCTAGTCATAGTACTATTGTAATACTTAGCGCTAAAATTGCTTACATGTTCGAAAAACTAGTTCTAAGCAAAATGTAAACTATTCATAGGAAATACTCTCCAGACACAGACAATTTCCTTTTTTGAGAAACTTGCTAAATTTTGTGAATTCTTCTCTTTTGCAATTTTACTTAAGTATCTCGATCTTCAAAAAACAAAAAAAAATATGACTCAATTTTTCTTTGGGAGAAGTAATGTAGGTACCCCATCGACAGGTGGCACGCACCTCTGCAGAGAGCGAGCGAGTGCCAACGCTCCGCTCAGTTCCGCTCTGATCACGCGACACGTCAGACGTTAGGAGAGATGCAAGCACAAGAGAGTGAATAAAGAGTGGAGAAGAGCATCAGTCCTGATCTCTCTCTCTCTCTCTCTCTCTCTCTCTCTCTCTCTCTCTCTCTCTCTCTCTCTCTCACTCACTCTCTCCCTAGATCTTTCAGGTATTATGAAAAGCATGCAGCACTCTACCTCCGTGTCCTTGGCTCTCCTAAACTCTCTTGAGGTCTTTTATTTAATAATGGCGTTTCGTATAATTGTAAATAACTAGTTAGTTTTTATATACATTTATATGAACTTCTAACCTTCTATTAACAGCAATCAGTATTGTTAAAAACTGACTAAGCCTGAAAAAAAGAGAATCAAGCATTATTTGTTTAACGATTCCATTTTTATACTTAAATGTCAGATTTTTCTGTATGTAAAACGTTCAGACTTCTGTAGTGATACTTTAGTAATTTATAATATATCAGGGTTTTTATTATACCCGAAGGCTTTTTCCCTTGAATTTGAGTTTTTATTTGACATTATTAAACTATACCTTATCTTAACTTTAGAAATTCAACTAACCTGCTGAACTGTCTATGATAAGACAGTTCTTAATTATTCTTATTAAGGTAAGATTTACCTCACTTAAACAAAGAACACAAATGACGTTCCATACGCAAGATTCGACGCGTATCTGCGCCAAAATTATAACATTTAAAAGTTTGCAGCTCATACGGCATATCACCGTCAAAAAAATTTTCATCATCTTGCCGTCGTCACATTCGCACTACGAAGACTCACCGTCCAGTTGGCTAAAACATCAAGTACCAAAGTGTTAAATGAAGATTTTTTTAAACAGTATAATTTTAATTCTAATACTTTTTCTCACGCTTATCTTTTCATTATAGGACTAGCAAATAATGCTTGCTTCGCTCGCGGATCATATATGTTGTTTATTATTTTTCAATGTGCATCAGGTTTTAAAGAATAAAATATGTAATAATTAATTTTTTTTTTGTATAAAATATGTTAATATTATATTTTATCATTTTAATATAGTTTGTAATACGATAAAATGAGATACAAAAATACTTTTTTTAATATGAAGTTCTGAGGTTGTCAATCTCAGAACTTAGTAGTTTTCTTTGACACTTTTTGTTTAGTACTATTATCAAATATTTAAATTAATTGCTTCCTCCTACAGGAAGCTTCTTAATAGTATAAGTTTCAGTTTTGTTAAAACTTCGTAGAAATGCATTTAAAGGTATTTCGAGTTCGAACAAGATGTAACGCTCTTTATCCTAGTTCTTTGGCAGTTTTTAGAACGAGTATTTTTAACTATTTACTTCCAAAGATAGTTAGTGAAATAACACGACACAGGTGCACGTGGTTAATGGCGATTCGGGGTTGGAATTGGAAAATCATTACTAGCAGGCTTGTATTCAAGTTTTTTTTAATGAAAGTATATAGAATACTGATTAGCATCCGAAAAATTTCGAGCGACCGGGGACTCGAACCCGAACCCTGCAGAAGGATAACCACGCGCCTTAGCGAACCGAGCTAAGCAGACGTTGTCATTTGACCAACTATCTTGGGCATTACTTTTCTAAAACAGCTCGATCTGCCAAAGAACTAGGATAAAAAGCGTTACATCTTGTAACAAGAACTAACAAAGAAAACTACCATGTTTTCAGCTTTTTCATCATTTTAATTTGGCCAATTTCTATCAGGGAAGCTTATTATTTTATTATCCATATTATTTTTTGATTGATTTTTAGCAGTTAATTATTCTTTGTATTTGCTTCTAAAAGAGTTAATTAATGCTTGCTGTATATAATTCATCAAGTTCCTCAATATTAATTTTATCAAAATTTAATTTAAATTTAGCAAATTTTATTGCTTAAGTAATGTTTCATATAATTAAAATTTTAGCAATTGTTTCATAATAAATTTTATTTTTATAATCTTTTGTTATTGGAAAAAATGATAAAGTTAATGTATCATACATTCTAATCAAATATTCTCTCATTTTACTAATATTAAATTAAAGATTGCATGAGCAAACATTCAATACAATACCGACTGTAAATGTTATGACAAAAACACCGTAATCATAATAATTAGTCTGATACCGTACTTGTTTAAAAGATATGCGTAAAGTATCTTCATTTGGAAACAGCCTATCAAAAAGTTAATTCTATCAAAAATTCGTACTACATTGTCTTTATACCACAAACAAATCCAGTGTTTGTTTGTACTTGAACCAGAAAAGAATATTTGAATATATTCTTTATGTCTATCAATAGGTTTAATATTTGACAATCTCTGAACATTAACTGTAGATTGCATATAAAAAATCAAGAAAAATTTTAAAATGTTGAATTCAAGTATATGGTTATCATTTAATTGACTTTTAAAATTAGAATAATTTCCAATTTCTTTTGAAATAAGTATCTATAGTATCAGAAACGTATAATAAATTGTCGTACAACAGCAAATAATCTATTTTTTATTTTCATTTTTATCAGGTATTTCTGCACTAAATAATTGGTTTAGGTAATTTATAGCATACATTTTTTTACCTCTTCTTTAAACAAATGTCACATCGACAGTGACAAATTGACGTAGGATACTATGAAATTTTAATACATAACAAAATTACGTCAATATTCTTGTCAGTGATAAATAACTATATGCATAGATAACTTTATTACTAGTATGAAAATTTTACGTTGCTGACTAGATAATAATGAGACTTCATATTTTTGTATTTGTTTACTAAAATTTTAGCTTTATTTTCATGATAATCAGTGATTGAATAATCAATTTAACTTGTCGGCAAAAATTTAGAAAAATTAAAATCCAAAAATATGAAAGCACGAAAGGCAAAAATTAAAAAACTGAAATCAAACAATTTCTAAAATGAAAATGCTGAATTGAAATATTAGGAATGATAAAATAACAAGAGTTTAGAGTATTTTTGTTTTAAATCAAGAATTAAAATTTTTTTTTTTTTGACTCATTGTTTTTTAATATTTTTAGTTTCAACTTTTTTTCCCATTATAAATCAATGCTTAATTTTCGTGTTTTAGATCTTTATTATTTAAAATTTTTACTTCCACCCCTATTAGGAATTGACATTAGGAAAAAAGAGTATTCCTTAGTCTGCGCCACTTTTAACTGTAAAGCTAAAGGCAGAAACATTCTTATCTACGACTGCTCCAGTTTGTTCCCCAAAAATCCACGTTATGCTTCACAACAGATGCCCCTTGTTTGCAGAAAAATGAAACAAATTTATCTCAGCATCTCGAGCACT
This sequence comes from Nasonia vitripennis, assembly GCF_009193385.2. Taxonomy (NCBI): domain Eukaryota; kingdom Metazoa; phylum Arthropoda; class Insecta; order Hymenoptera; family Pteromalidae; genus Nasonia; species Nasonia vitripennis. Next base: position 97,243 of record NW_022279619.1, on the reverse strand, counting down.
ATAGCTCTATAGCTGCATCTGGCTGTCTCTCCCCAGTCAGACCATGGCTCAGGCGTATAACAGCATCACAGCAGACAGAGCCAAGCAGAAACATCCTGCAGACGACGAGCAGAAGTACTCCAGAAGGAGCGCACCATCATCGGCGGGGTCAGGGCGTCAGATACGAAGCTCCGTTATACTCTGTCACTTATATCTACATGTATGTATACTGTAGTATAAGTTATGGCTCCATCCTCACAAAACTGTTTTTTTTGTATTATGATTCTTATGATAATTATTTCTTCTTAAAAATTTACGATATTTTTAAAGAAATTGTCAAATGTTTGTAGCTTACAAAAGTTTCTTTATATATTCTCATAAATATATACGTTAGTGAATGTAGTGAAATCAGTTCTGAAAAGGTCAAGCATTAAAGATCAGCAGGTAAGCTAGAATCAATCATAACTAATAGATATGAAAAATAAGATAGTTGCACTTTTCGAAATTATTATTTTAACTCACACTTGCCGTCCCGTTGTCCTGTAGTCTACGATGTGCATAATATTTACTAATCGTCATACACATCATACGTGCATATTTACTAAAAAAACTTGATTATTTGATGAGGTTCAGTTGCTACAAGAGAAATTCAGCCAATTCCACAATATTAAAATTCTATTCTTTACAATAAACCTATATTGTAACTTAGATTATAATAAAAAATGTCCTAATTATAATTCGTATTGTAATGTCCCATGTTCATATATTCTTGGCATGTAAGTATGTGTGTAGCGCCTGTACGACTGCATTCGTGTATTCATTCAGGCGACGTATACTAGACCGATTGCGACAGTAGAAATTTTTACAGAAAGTTAGAATTTTTTTTTGTAATTAAACTAAAATATCAGAAAAATGGCGCAAGACTTGAACCAGACTCGTGAGGTTATTCTCGCGATCGCAGACGTGGAAGCCAAAATAAAGGCTCTGGACCAATTTTATCGTGTCCAGCAAGCAGAACGTGACTGACAAATGCTGGACGTGTCCCGCAGTGTGCTGGAAGCAAGTCAGACACAAAGTATCTCTAGAGCAGTAATGCACATTCCGGAATACGACGGAACTAAAATTAATTTGAAGGAATTCATGCAAGACGTGGAAAACGGTTTTACGTTGCTACCAGCAGATCAGGAACCCCAGTTTTTGAGAATTTTAATATCCAGGTTAAAGGGCAAGGCAAGACAGACGCTAGAAGGTAGTACTTTTCGAACGCTAGCCGAACTAAAGAACCATCTCAGAGATTGTTTTGCGCCGTCCAGATCTTACGAATTTTACTTAAATAAGTTCAAGCAGCCATGATGAGGAAAGGAGAGAATGTCCGATAGTATTATAAGAGATCAAACGCGCTGATCAATAATGCAATAGCAGCCGTCAAAGAAGGACTGACGGAAGCTCAAGCAGCAGTGGACCAACGGCCACACTTGGAGTTGCTTTAGAGGCTTTTATAAACGGACTACCTGACGAATGGCGGACAGGTATTATGTACGCAGCTCCACAAACGTTAACGGAAGCATTTAATAATGCACTTTAATACGAAAAAGCTAGGATTATGAAAAAGCTATGTACACCCGAGTCCACTACCTATATTGCAAACCAGATCAAGTCCCAAACGGAAGGAACGACCTCGAGGATTACCAGCAGTCTGAACCTTACAGAAAAATCGACAACTCGGAAAGTAATATTCTGATGTGGATACATTTTCATGATGCTGAGCCAAGGCGAAATGAGGTAAAGTATGCCTATGATGCAACTGACACACATTTCCTCAGGACTACTATCGAGAATGGAAGAATAAATGATCCTTCACAGCTTATTTATGCAAACTCACCCGAACCCACGAGTCATGTAAGCATATTAAAATGGACACCTGGATAGTCCAGAAGCCGTTCAGTATCTTCGGTAGCGAGGTATCCACCTGAAATGATGCAGCAAGGACACTACGGACCTCCGTATCCACCAATGTGTTTGAATATTAGTTTAATATGCGAAGAGAGAGCGAGAAGGTTCGAGAAGCTTGTCACCTTAAGTTCAAATTCGACGGTTTTCGCTAGCCCGCACGGCACCAATGAGGTTGCCATGGCAACACGCGCTCGCTCGCTCCTACTCTGTCTCTCTCCGCCTGTTTCGCGAGCGGTCTTCTGCCGCTTTTGCTGATTTGTGTTATTCAGTTTTCGTATTGCCGAAGCGCTGTGAGGACTCGCCTCACAGTGTCGACCGTTAAACAATATCGTTTGTTAACGCGTCGGTGCTCTAACACTCTTCTAATACTCTTCAATTTTCCATAGTCAAGACATTTGTAATCACACTCTTTTCTTTTCAATAAACATCAATAGTTTGACGGTATACATGTATACCTTTTCATCTCAAATTTAAAGAGCGTGATATTATTTTCACATTAATTATTTTGATCCACAAGTCTCTATCAAAGTCGAGAGACTATAAATAAATGATAAGACCGTATCCTTACATGCCACCTTATCCTTACTGTTATTATCCACTGGATAATCCTGCGTATCCATATATGAACCCTTACATGCTATATCTCATGCAACCGCCTATGCACGGCATGGATTATCATCAACCTCACTCGAGGACAGACAACCGCTTTTACGATCCTAAATCGAACAGGTCCAGATCCAGTTCGCTATACCGCGGAAACAAGAATCATTTAAACTGGGAAGCGGTTCATCGGAATGACTCGGCGATGAGCCCAACAGCCCAGCAGCGACTGATGAGTCCAAGAACGACAACAAATAAATGCCGTTAAGCACAGTGCACTAAAACCAGAAACTGTTATAGAATATAACGATTTCATGCACATTAAGGGAATTTTTTCCCAAGGCATAGTTACACAAGGAACGGTAAAGTTGTCGATAATGGGAAAAGACCACATCTTTCACGTTTTGCCTGCCGAGACTCCGTTCGCCAAAGATCTAATATTGGGAAACCCGTTCCTGTACAATGAAAAAGTGAACATCATGTTTGGGGACGAAGTCTTGATAGCTGAAAGCCAACCTATAACTCCAGTTCCGTTCGTACACAAGGTATTTCTGGAAAATGTGGTAAGTCCAGATGAAATATATAGACCAATGAAAGCTAAGAAGCCACAATCCAAAAGTGCAACGTCGTATTATATGAAGTACGAATTTCCCTATGAGAACGAAAAGATAAAACCAGAAATGTTGGAATTACCAACTAAGAAGCCTTATAATTATAAAGGTTTTGAATCAAATGGAAAAACCATATTTAAGTTACCAGCCAGAGCCAAAGTGCCCATAAGGATCCCGGCTACGCTGGATTCAGTAACTGGAGAAGCGTACCTACAAAGAATAATAACTGTGCCAGGAGTATATCTTGGAGAAGCATCAGTTACCAACGCGAATGGGTACTGCTATGCCATGGCTATAAATACAAGAGAAGATCCAGTTGAGATCGAAATCACCTCTCAACATCTTGAGCCTTTTGATTTGAGCGAAGAGGATGACTTCCTTGAATTTCATAATGGAAAAGGTAAGAAAATCGTATCAGTCACGCCAAGGATTACGGCAGATACAACGAATAGTGAGGAACTATTCCCATTTGTTCTACCTGCCCGGAGATCCGGCTCCTCAGACGTCCTGCGTGAGACATAAGATCCGGACAACCAACGACGAACCCGTCAGTGTTAAGTACAAGAGAGGACCGACGGGATAAGACGAAGAGTTATTCAATAAACTGCAAAAACTCTTGGACGCTAATGTCATTCGACGCTCCAATAGTCCATTCTGCAGTCCCTGCCGAATCATCCCCAAGAAACCGGGATCTGATGGAAAAAGGAAGTTTCGCCTGGTTATGGACTATCGAAAGCTTAATACTAAGATGATCAAGGAAGCCTACCCTTTTTCTAATATATTGGAAATATTGAAGTAACTTAGAAGCGCACAATATTTTTCAGTCTTTGATTTGGCCATGGGCTTCCACCAGATAGAACTCGAACCCGAGGACATACAAAAGACGGCTTTTAACACCAAGTACGGCCATTATGAGTATTTATGCATGCCGTTTGGCCTAACCAACGCACCCCCAACCTCCCAACGTCTCATGGACTGCGTTTTATTGGGAATACAAGGGGTTGAGATGCATGTTTTCCTAGACGATATAGTAATTTATGTAAATACGTTGGAAGAACACGAAGAATAAGTGAATAAAGTGTTCGAGAGACTATCTGAAGCAGGACTACGTTTACGAATTGATGAATGTCACTTCTTGACACCAGAAATTATTTACTTAGGACATATGATTGATAAAAATGGCGTAAGGCCAGACCCGTCTAAAATTTCAGCTGTGATGGAGTTTCCACCACCGACGTCAAAAACTGAAGTCCGTCAATTTCTTGGTTTGGCGGGATATTATGGAAGATTTATCCTTAATTTTGCAGAAAAAGCACAGCCACTTAATTCCCTGCTGCAGAAGAATAAGAAATAGGAATGGACTGATACGCAGAAACAAAGTTTTGAAACTTTGAAACGAGCCCTCTGTAAAGCACCGATGTTGGCCTCCGTGGGTCTCAAAAAGCCGTTTATTTTGACTACGGACGCTAGTGATGGCGCCATATGAGCAGTCCTTAGTCAGGGAGAACCGGGAGAAGACCATCCGGTAGCGTATATGTCCAGGTCCCTTAAACAATCAGAGGAGAACTATTCTACAACAGAAGAAGAATGCCTTGCTGTGATTGATGCAGTGGAATAGTTCAGTCATTATTCATATAACAGACACTTCACCATTTATGGGGACCATGAACCATTGACGTTGATCGATTCTCTAAAAGATCCTATGTGTCGGTTGAATCGCTGGAGACTGCGGCTGAGAGGATACTACTATACGTTCCGATATAAGCCAGGTAAATTAAATACGAATGAAACGCGTTGTCCCGAAACCCGAATAAAGTCCTGAACAAAGAAATATAGACAAGAGAATTACGGAGAAACAAGAAATACAGAATAAGCCTGCCACAAGCGAAGTTATAGCAGAAAAGGCTAGAATGCTGCCGATAGTCCCAAAGCCAACAAAAACTTCCTTAGCTAGACAAAATCTTAGCAAGGTACAAAGTGAGGACAAGGCGAGCACTCCTGAGGGACAAAGGAAGAAACCAGAAAGGAAACCGGATTCCGAAAATGCAGCGTTAGCAGTACCTAAGGGAGTGGAGGGTGGTCAAGCAAGTTTGGACGCCAGCACCATAGCAAAGAGATTGAAGCGAAGAAAGGAGAACCAAAGTTAGTTGCATTTTTAGATCTAATGGTAACGACATCTGAATTCTCGCCTGGAAGCCAGGTCAACTCTTCGGTTATGACACTGACGGAGAACAACAACACGGAAACAACAACGCGGACGCGCCACCGATACCATTGCGTAACAAATCTATCTTCCTTAGCCTGGTACGCAACGAATCTGTGTCAGAAGTTGAGACCGCTACAGAAGCAGAGGACGATGATAAAAGCCCAGGCAAAAGTGAAGTGGAAGAAGTAAGGGAGGGAATGAGTGGACAAATCAACAAAGTGCGTCCTAAGACAAAAACATATCAAACAAAGAGCGTGATAACATCACCCTTGAAAGATTGGTCATCGTCAAGTAGTGAGGGTGAACTTGAATAGCATCAACTACTATCAACAATGAGAAGATCGATGCCCGGACAAGTGCTGGACAACAGTGAGTTATACAAACTATCCAGCATAAATAAAGACGAGACCATAATTGGGAATGTCATGACTAAACAAGAAAGAAAGAGTGCCAAAGAAACTACGATCAATCAAAAATCGTCACTATGTTGGGACAACTATATGGATCAACATTCCGAGACTACGTATTGCCAAGAACAAGATAGTGAGTATACGGATGACGACGGATGGAACATTCAAAATGCGTCCAGCTGAATTCCAGCTAGGAAAACTAAGTCGCTGTCCCCCTAACCTTTAAAACCAGATGAATCCATTCCGGAAGAATTTAATAAATCAAGACCAGATAAGTCAATACCCAGTAGTACTGTAAGAGAGTGGATGCTGGAGTATACTGAGAGCCAAGCGTGTCCAATACGTACAAAGTCTCCTTTAAAAACTCTGAAAGCCAGTTTTACCGCTTGGAATAATGAGACCGCTCATATGTCCCAGTGGAAAAATTTATCAATTATAGAACAAGAGGATAGTGAGGAGGAAACGGAGGATGAGAGACCCAAACTAAGTCCGAGGTGCGCAGAAAAAGTCGCAGACAAACTAACGAGTGAGGAGGACGAACTAAGTCCCAAGAAGAAAAGTAACTTGGATAAGCCGGTGGGAAAAGTAAAACAAATAATAGACGAAAAGCCTGTCCTACCAACCGCGTTACATACAGAAATTCCCAAGCGTGCAAGACCTCCACCAACAGCACCGTTACTGTACTTAGCCGAATCAGTAGATCAAAACGGACGGTTAAGGTTGCTGAGTACGAGAGAATGTGTTACTTACTTAAAAGATAACATTGTCCACTTTGTCTCTGAAGATTTTAACTTGCCCACGGGCACGAACAAATTACTCGCCTATATAGAAGCTATCTATCAAGAAGATCTGGCGAAAGCAGGAGCTAAAGTTGGAGACGTAATCTGCACGATTATTCGTAAACGTTACGTATTCAGTCTGGTAATAACTAACAAGACCGAAGATGAAGTAAAACCAAGCAACTTAAATAAGTGTCTGGATACGTTGAAGGAATTAATTTTAGAAAAGAAATTACGCCCTTTCCGTATACCTAGAACAGGTGAGCTAACAGACACTTTGCCTAGAAGAACTTTAGTGCAAAGATTTAAAGAAACTTTCAATAATGTTCACATAGCTATAATCTTCTGCTACAGAACATGCAGGACACTATCACCAGAGTATCGCTTGGCGATATTAGAAGACTATCATAACAGCTTATTCGGAGGACATAGGGAAATAGGAAAAACTTACAGACTCGTCCGCGAGAAATATTATTGGAAGGGAATGAAGGAGGGCATCCACGAGTTTGTCCGCAAATGCCAGATATGCTAAGAACAGAAACTATTAAAAATTAAAACTTGAGAACCGATGGTAATCACGTATACACCAAGTGAAGTCTTCCATAAAGTAGCAATAGATACAGTTGGACCACTCTGCAAGACTACAGAGAAGAATTTGCATATTTTAACCATGCAATGACAATTTGCGAAATTTTGTATAGTGGTGCCCGTCCTCAATATAAAAGCAGTCACAATCGCAGATGCTTTATCGAGACATTTATTTACACAGCACGGTGTACCTTGCATAATATTGAGCGATAGAGGCAGGAACTTTCAAAATAAGTTATTATCATAACTGGCGAAAATTTATCAATTCAAACTGAATACAACAACAGCATATCTTCCGCAGTCCAACAGATCGCTAGAAAGAAGCAATGCAGTATTGGCGGATTTCTTGAGAAACAAAGCGTCTAGCAAACAGGACTGGGATAAAGTGATTCTGTTTGCTATGCACGAGTACAATACTTCCGTACATGCATCGGCGGGTTATACCCCGTTCGAGCTAGTGTACGGACGCCTAGCCAGAAAACGGAAGTTGCCTGACGAGTATGAGTTAGAAACATATAATGCATATATACAAGATTTGACAGAATGTTTAAGAAGAATGCAAACTATTGCTCGAGGTAACCTCGTCAAGTAATATTATGACAAAAAGGCAAGACCACTAAAAATAGAAGTAGGAGACGAAGTAACAGTACCCAAAGAGCCTAGATATGTAAAGTTAGATAAATATTACAATGGCGAATTCATAGTAAAAGAAATCAGAGATAATAACAATGTAATAGTCGAATCAACAAATGGAAAATTAATAGTTAAACATAAGGATAAATTAGAGAAATTTTATAAATAAAAACCTCACTAAAACTCCGTTGTCTTTTTTAGAGCGTTAACTCCTTAAACTGCTACGTAAGACTATTGCCAATTCAAGGAAACTCCTTGTATTGACGAAACTTTGTACTTGTGTACTCGGACAGTTTTAGATACTTAGATAAAGACAGACGTAAGACACAGAGCGGACAGTTAATGGGACTTCCTACTATTCCACGGACAAACGTGACATTTTGGACGTCCAAACGTGTCCGAGCGAACTACTAACGATTACGTAGATAGACGAACATTTTTTTTTAAATTTTAGGCAAATTATTAGGATAGGTTGAAGAAAAATCATCGTAAAAACAAGTAATACGATTATTAATTTTTTTTATTCATATAAGAAATCCAAAATATGCAGAGAAATAAATTTCGTAATAGTATTAAGCGCATATAGCAATAAACTTGACGGACGAACAGATGAACCTTTAGTAAAGAGAAAACGGGACGTCCTCAGCAATTAACGGTCCAGTGGTTGACGATATATAGGAAAACGACTGAGATACAGGACAAGCAGGTTTTGAAAGACCTCAACCTCTACGGAAAAGCCTTCAGTTGACATAAACTGGGAATCATTTGACAAGAAGAGTCGGTCCAAACGCCAGTCGTAAAAAGGGAGGTCGAAACAACCCTGAAGCCTCTCATTCATATAACGGTCGTCGGCCCAGAAAGCGCGTAATGTACTCCAATGCGCAAACTGCGAACGACACAATAAAGGAATTGTAAATAAATACACGACCGTACAAAAGCAATATTATTACTGTAAACAAAAATAACTACTACTTACTTTTACGTCTCGGGAACCTCCACTAGAGGGTAGGGCACTTTTCCATGCCACCGAGCGCGTCCACAGGTTGCGGATAGTGAAATGGCCGGGCAGAGCAGTGGGGATGGGAAACCATCCCCAGTCTCTCCGGTTAGTCGCTAATACTAAATACGCGACCGCGGGCAATGGAGTCTTTGATGATGGAAAGGAGTTAAAAAATATGGAAGAGAGCAATGAGAATACAATTAACCCACGTAGTAATCCACCCGCTGAAACAGCGGCCGAGCCCCATTCGGATTCTGGGAGGTGCTCATCATTGCCCTCTTTGTTTATCACCGCGCTCGCAGTGGGTCACTTGACTGTGGGAACTTCGCGAAAAGCCTCAAGTGAAAATAAAAACTAAGAACCCGAATCCCTGGCAGACAAAGTCAGCCCAAGGAGCATCTCTGATCGGATGGATGACATGCAGATCGACACAGCGACTGAAGACGATATATGTCTATCGGAAGTACAGTCGGGACAGCGGAATCAGAAACTGAAAGGAGGCTCCTTGAAGAGATCGACAAAGCCGGAAAGGGGTAAGAGGGAAAGAAAAAGAAAAATAAATTTGACCACGAACACAAAGCCAAACGAGGCTACAAAAGCGCGGTCAAATTTCTTGAAAAAATGAAAAAGAAAAAGCCGGATGATCTCACTAACAGAGAAAGAGAGTTTATCCGGAAGAACGATAAAGTGGTGGAGAAGTACGAACGAGAGCAAAGTACTTCACAATCACTTGAAATAATACCGGAGGAAGCAACGACCGGAAACAAGATCGATGCACCCTCCGGGAGAAGAACTGGAGACGGGAAACAGCTACGGAGGGCTGACGCAGTAGACTCTTCTCCGACGCCGGGAACATCCAAAGGTCAAATGCCCCCGAAAAAGGGGCAGGCGATCAAAAGGATGCGCTCAGGCGAAGGGGAGGGGAATGCAGCGAAAAAGCCTAAACCCTCGACGAGCTTCCAGTCACCTGAAGAGCATCAGATAGCCATCATAGATCGATCAGATCCAGATGGAAGGGTGAGCTCAGAAAGGTGGCTGGAGGTCGAAGCGAGGATCCTACTGGCTATTGCAGAGGGATCCGAAGGAGGCGGGGAAGACGAGGTAAGCTTTGACGGAGCCGTCTGGCAGAAGGGAGTTACAGTTGTGGATCGCAGCAACAGTAAGTCTTGCGACTTCCTAAAGCGAGTGATCCATAACTGCGGCGAACTCTGGCAGGGGGCGAAGCTCGAAGTGGTGCCAAGGTCGAAACTGCCACTCAGACAAATAATATCTGTCTGGGTTCCCCCACCCGACCCGGAGAATGACGAAAACATTAAAAAGATCATCATGAGGCAAAACAAGAGTCTCGACACTCAAAGCTGGAGAATTATCTCTTCAGCAAATAGCAAGAGCGGAAACGGCAAAGACCTAGTCATAGCTGTGGACGAAGAATCTTTTAAATGCCTCAAGATATCGAGCGGAAGCATCAAGTTCGGACTGGGAGTTCTGAAGGCGAGGCTTCCAAATGAAAAGAACATGGACAAGGACCACGGGACTGCAGGTGGTGCAAATTAATTTGCACCACTGCGAAGCAGCCTCGGAGGACTTGATGCTGTCCATGGAAGAAGAGAATATAGACATCGCCCTGATACAAGAACCATGGCTCGCAAGAGACAAAATTCAAGGACTCAGGGCGAAAGGATATGACCTATTCTATTCTCAAACAACAGGTAAGAAAAGAGCCTGTATAGTAGCAAAGAGGGAATTAATACTCAAACTACTGTCACAGCATAGCAGCAATGACATGGCGACGGTTGTAAACGAACAGAGGAACAGCCCAGCGCTGATCCTCACACCTGTATACATGCCGTATGACGAAAAGGAGCCTCCACCACAAGCACTCCGAGATCTAGTGAGGAATATCACAGACAAGGGCAGCCAGATGGTGATAGGAAGCGACGCCAACGGACACCACGTCCAGTGGGGAAGCATGGACATCAATGAAAGAGGTGAGTCAATTTTCGAGTACATACTTTCTAACAACCTTATAATGCAATAAAGGCAACGTGCCAACCTTTGCAAATAGGATAAGGGAGGAAGTAATAGATCTAATTCTGACCACAAACTCGGACCTTATCACGATTAAAGATTAGAGTGGTGGAATGCGGAGCTGAGAAATTTGAGGAAAGCAACAAGGAGGCTCCTCGGCACAGACAGATACGAAAATAGTAACGATAGCTGGGAAAAGTACAAAACCAGTTTTAGAGAATATAAAGAAAAAATTAGGTGCGCAAAGTGGGAATCCATAAAAAGTTTCAGCGAATCCATCAAGGACACACACGAGGCGTCTAGGTTCAGGAAGATTCTCAAAAAGGACCCAACAGTTCTAAAGAGTATCAGAAGACCGGACGACACGTGGACTAAAACCAGCGCAGAGACCCTTGAACTACTAATGAACACCCACTTCCCAGGATGCCACGAGGAGGAATCTGAATGCGTAAAAATGCAACAAGAGACAGCCAACATGGACAAATGGGAGGTGGCGAAGAGAATAGTTTCAAGGGAAAAAGTAACATGGGCGGTCAATACATTCGACCCGTATAAATCGGCGGGAACGGACGCAGTAATGCCGATCATGCTACAAAAATCCTTAGACACGATAATCGATCTATTGGTAAAGATTTAGACTGAATGTGTACTTCTAGGATACATACCAAGAACATGGAGAGAGGTGAGAGTAGCATTTATACTCAAAGCACGTAAAACAAGCCACACGACACCAAAGGACTTCAGACCCATCAGTCTCTCATCGTGTCTGTTAAAGACATTAGAGAGGCTGGTGGACAGGCACATAAAAGAGACCACAGATGTAGAAAAGAAGTGCATATCGCAGCACGCCTATCTGAAGGGCAAATCTGTAGAAAGAGCACTACACGAGGTAGTGGGAACTATAGAAAAAGCTCTACATGAAAAGGAATACACATTAGGTGCATTTCTAAACATAGAAGGAGCTTTCAACAATGTGAACACGGAATCAATAGAGAAAGCTTTAAAAGAAATTGAAGCGGATCAAACCACCATCAATTGGGTAATGGAAATGCTGAAAAGCAGAACCATCAGCTCAGAGATGGGTGACAGCTCGATAAAAAGGAAAACCACAAGAGGTACGCCACAAGGGGAAGTAATCTCCCCATTACTATGGCTAATAGTAATCAATAAGATACTAAAAAAAACCTTTGAGCATAAAAAGATAAAAATAATAGCGTATGCAGATGACGTGGTAGTACTAATCACGGGTAAGGACCTAACCACGATTAGAGATATCATGGAGTCAGCACTGGGGGAAATCTCTAAATGGGCAGGACAGAACGGTCTGGGAGTCAACCCAAGTAAAACCGAGCTAGTACTGTTCACAAGGAAATACAAGATACCCAAGTTCACACTGCCAAGAATTGGAGGGCGCGAAATTACGCTATCCAAGGAGGCAAAGTATCTGGGAATCATCCTGGACTCCAAACTCACTTGGAAAAGGAATATGGAAGAAAGGATGAAAAAAGGAATAAACGCATACTACACATGCAAAAAGATGTTCGGTAAGTGATGGGGCTTACAACCATACATCATACACTGGATGTACACGGCGATTGTAAGACCTGTAATTACCTATGGAGCCTTAGTATGGTGGCAAGCCATGGATAAGGAAGTAAACAGGAAAATGCTTAATAAGGTGCAAAGAATTGCAGCACTCGGTATCACTGGAGCAATTCAAAGCACACCACAAGCGGCATTAGAGGCAATGCTAAACCTACAACCGAAAGATCTGTACGTAAAAGGACTAGCCGCAAAAGGGGCTCTCAGATTAAGAGACTCCAAATTATGGAAACAAACCAACCACGGGCATGCGTCGGTGATGAAGGAGATGGGGAAACTAACAAGGAAAGGTACCCAACCCGAACTCACCGATTTTGACGATTTTCATATATGTTGTAGAACATAAAAAAATAAGAGACACGTATTTTTTTTTATCGGCTAATTTTCACTTTTAAGGGGTAAAAACCTCCCCTAAAGTTAACCCCCAAAAAGCGTTTTTTTTAAATATCTCGGCTTAAAATTAATATTTTTCAATGAAACAAATTGGAGGATATTTCTTACAAAAAGAGCAAGTATTTCATGGTGATTTGAAGAGTAAGGGTAGCATCCCCTATTTTTTAGGGGTTGAAAACATATATTTTTTGGCATAAGTTTATGATAAAAATGTTTAAACCGACTAAAAAAAATTGGAAAAAATGTTTAAACATCCTTAATAACAAAATTTAGTTGACGTCTTTCGGTGTTTTCATAAATATTACCCCTAAGGGGGTAAACCACCTCTAACACAAAATAACTGTAAATATGTAATTCAATACATAATATTTCGTAGAAAGTTTGTATATAGAGGTTTTCGAGGTCGCTGATTACAAATCAGATTTTGAAAATTCAAAATGGCGGATCCAATATGGCGGACGGAAATATCGAAAAAAAATTTTATATAATAAAAAAGTTTTAAACGACTAAAAAATTTGGAAAAAATTTGTAAACATCTATAATAAACAAATTAAGTTTTCCGGTTTTTTTATAGATACTTCCCCTTAGGGGGGTAAACCACCCCTAACACAAAATAACTATAAGTATACTTCAATCCATAATATTTTGTAGAAGGTTTGTATATAGAGGTTTTCGAGGTCGCTGATTACAAATCTGTTATCAGATTTAGAAAATTCAAAATGGCGGATCCAATATGGTGGACGGAAATATCGAAAAAAAATTTTAACTTTCAAAAAAACTTGTTTACAAATGTGTGATCTTTGTAGCCTGTACATGTGAACTAAAGAGCCTTAAACCCTAAACCCCTAAAGAACAAATAGGCTAAATGGTTGTGCATTTTAACCAAACGACTCCAAACCCCTAACCTCCAGACAAGCCGAAGGCCTATGCTTTACCGTAGACACGAGTATAGACATATTACCGATATTTTATTCTATCATTTTGTATGTAACAAATAACGTCTCGTTTTATGTTTCAATCAAAGATTATTTATTTTTCTGCTTTTATAAATTAGCATAATTTCAAAAGTAATTTCATAAATTATAAAGTATTTCATAAATTGCATAATTATATAATTTTATAAATTCAAAAAGTCCACACTTTTTTGCAAATGAAAAAACATAGGTTAATAAAATTAGTTTATCAAACTCTTTTGCGCTTTGTAATAAAATTTAATGTTGTCAAACTTGGGAGTTTTTCATTGTTACAATTATTTCGTAAGCCAAACGTTTTTTAGATGAATTCTTGAAGTAATGATTATTGTATCTATAGTAAAATATTTACAGTCTGGAATTCTATAATAATACTATTTGATACGATTTAATGAATTTATCAAAAAATCTAAATTTAATAATAAATATTATTCTAATTATTATTATTATTTTTCATTATCATTGCTATTATCATTATTACTGTTATTATTGCTATTGCAATTATGCTTATTCTTCTTCTTCTTATTATTATTATTATATTACTATGATAATTTTTGTTATTGGTAAAAATACATAAAAGAATATTAATACTCGAACTTCATTTGCAATTAAAGAACACGTTGTTATTGAAAGGGAATTTTATATGCATTCATTAGTTTAATGAATGTTATCGTACATTCAATGATAATTCCACAGATAAATGTCTTTCACTCATAAAAGTTGTTGACAATATGTGCGAATCAGTATGTTCTTTTTTTAGATTGTTTTCATCGAGTGTTTACCTCAGCTGCCTGTGTTATTTTTTAGGCAGTGAGTGAGTTTTGTGGGTATTCTAGTTCGATGCCGGAAAGTACGAATAGTACGTCTTTTTGTTTGTCAGTGGTATCATACAGTTGTAGAAAATTTTCTTTAGTGATTTTATATAGATTTACATTATTCAATTTCAAAGTGAATAAAAGTTGAATAAAACCAAAAATAGAGTTTTCCGAACATCACAAAGTGGAACGAGAATTCTTCTCCAATGCATAAATTAATGATTTGATTCAATTTACATTCACTCGTTTTATTCTGGTAGAAATGTAGCAGTCGTGCCTTACATGCAAAAACACAGCTTGTATAAATTTTACCGCTTGTTTTCATTTTAGATTGAAAAATGAAAATTAATCCGTTAAACGTTCTAAACTTATTATTAGCATACTTTCAAGCGTTAAACATACCAGATAGTGTCACGAATTATCACGAAACAGAGTTGGCCGAAAAAATAAAAGAAATTTTAATAGATGCAACACATGATTTCAACGATGTAGAAATGATTACTGATGACTCTTTGGATTTTCAAGAAGAGTATAAAGACCATAATGTGGAAATAATTGAAGATGAAGTGCAACATCATTTTCCTGATCCGGATATAGCACCAACAAATCAATGTACAGCAGATAATGAAGAACTAGATTTTGAATACAAAAAAAGAGCTGTAGAATTTTGGAGAAGTAGCAAAACGAAGCAAAATTTAAGTCTCAAACCAGTGCAAAACAGATTAAAAAAAGTATCATCTATTAGTCAGCTACGTCGTTGGGCTCATTCAATTAATAAAGGTGGCACGTATAGAGAAAAAGTAGCACAAATTTGTCAGTATACCCTGGATAATTTTCAAGCAGCTCTCGACAGTCGTTCAATTATCCATGATGAAGATATAATTCGATGGGCCTTACAAGCTAAAAAAGAAATTGGTTCTGATGATATTAGATTCAAAGCTTCTAAACATTGGTTACTCAAATTTAAGCAAGCACACCGAATAGTTTCTAGGAAAATAAATAAGTTCATAACAAGAAAAACACTAGAAAGTAGTGCAGAACTTACGGCTAAAGCTGAAGCATTTATCGATGACGTTAAATCGTGTATACCAAGGATTGGACTCGAAAATTTGTATAATACAGATCAGAGCGGATTTCAGCTAGAAATGCATTCTGGAAGAACATTAGCAGTAGAAGGAGAAAAGCAAGTGCAATGTCTGGTACAGTCAATTTCAGCAACAACGCATAGTTATACTATACAGCCACTAATATCAGCTACTGGACAACTGTTGTCACCGCTATTTCTTGTTTTAAAGGAACCAAGTGGCAAGTTTGGCCCTATTGTAGAACAAAACATATTTAGACCAGAAAACGTGTACGTGGAAGCATCCAAATCTGGAAAATTAACAACAAGTAAGTGAACTAATAACAATTTTTACATTGTAATATCGTTGATCAGTTAATTAGTAAGTCGTTTAATTGCAGATCACTTCAAAATCTGGTTGGAAAAAATATTTTATCCCTATGTAGGCCATCACTCAATACTATTACTTGATTCTTGGAGTGGTCATTGTGACAAAGTTATAGAAGAAACAATGCCACAAAATAAAATTATTAACATAAAAAAATTCCAACTGGAACCACAGGAAAAATACAACCACTTGATGTCTATGGATTCCGTATTTGGAAAAACTTTGTCCGAACATTTTCTGATAATGTAATGTTAATGGATCATGATATGAATTTACATGTGAGAAATAATATAATTAAACTTCAATCATTGATTCACAACCAACTGTCTTCACCGAGATATATAGATTTGTTTAAATATTCCTGGTATAAAAGCGGTTACGTCAATGAAAAACCAGATAAATTTGATAATCCTATAGATTTCAGTTTTGGAAAGTCTTGTGCAACACATTGTGAAATAGAAGGGTGCACAAACATTGCAATTGTACGATGTGGTTGGTGCAAAAAAGCATTGTGCTTTAAACACTTTTATGAGGACTACCATTATTGTAAAAACATCGTAAAATAATATATTTTATGCTCAATACAAAAAATGCACTATGGTAAAAGATACAAGATTGTAGATTATTATTATACTCTAATATTATAAACAAAAATACATTATAAGTTGAATTTACAATAAAGGAATTTCAATAACATTCTGATAACAATTTCTACGGAAATTATAAAACTGCTTCACACACAGAATTTTCTTGTTTACAAATTTAGGAATTTGAGGTGGTTTGGTTAAAAATCACAACCATTTAGCCTATTTGTTCTTTAGGGGTTTAGGGTTTAAGGCTCTTTAGTTCACATGTACAGGCTACAAAGATAACACATTTATAACAAGTTTTTATGAAAGTTAAAATTTTTTTCGACATTTTCGTCCACCACATTGGTTCCGCCATTTTGAATTTTCAAAATCTGATATCAGATTTGCAAAGAGCGATCTCGAAAACCCTTATATACAAACCTTCTACAAAATATTATGGATTGAAGTATACTTATAGTTATTTTGTGTTAGGGGTGGTTTACCCCCTAAAGGGTAGTATCTATGAAAAAATCGAAAAACTTAATTTGTTTATTATAGATGTTTACAAATTTTTTCCAATTTTTTTAGTCGTTTAAAACTTTTTTATTATATAAAATTTTTTTTCGATATTTCCGTCCTATTGGTTCCGCCATTTTGAATTTTCAAAATCTGATAACAGATTTGTAATCAGCGACCTCGAAAACCTCTATATACAAACTTTCTACGAAATATTATGTATTGAATTACATATTTACAGTTATTTTGTGTTAGAGGTGGTTTACCCCCTTAGGGGTAATATTTATGAAAACACCGAAAGACGTCAACTAAATTTTGTTATTAAGGATGTTTAAACATTTTTTCCAATTTTTTTTAGTCGGTTTAAACATTTTTATTATAAAATTATGCCAAAAAATATATGTTTTCAACCCCTAAAAAATAGGGGATGCTACTCTTACTCTTAAAATCACCATGAAATACTTGCTCTTTTTGTAAGAAATAACCTCCAATTTGTTTCATTGAAAAATATTAATTTTAAGCCGAGATATTTAAAAAAAACGCTTTTTGGGGGTTAACTTTAGGGGAGGTTTTTACCCCTTAAAAGTGAAAATTAGCCGATAAAAAAAAATACGTGTCTCTTATTTTTTTATGTTCTACAACATATATGAAAATCATCAAAATCGGTGAGTTCGGGTTGGGTACCTTTCCTTGTAAGTAAAAACCTAAGCTCCTGCTAACACAGCAGACGGACTACACGGTCACTTACCTAAGTTTCGAAGAAAACATCAAAATAACAATACCGACGAAAGAAGACTGGGAACAAAACTCAGTAATAAAAGAGGACGAGATCTCAATCTTTACAGACGGTTCAAAAACGATAAAAGGTACGGGAGCAGGAGTCTACTCAGAACAACTAGGAGTTCAAAAGTCATACAGGCTCAAGATCGACTGCAACATTCTGCAAGCGGAAATCCTAGCAATTGAGAAAGCAGCGAGATTGGCACAGCTAAACGATGGTGCGCCAATGAAGGTGACTATCTACAAAGACAGTCACCCACTGCCAACGATCAACGTGATAAAGACGACCATTGACAGAGCCATCGAGGTAATTCACAGCGAGAGATGAAGAACACGAGATGACTGTTTTACATCGAGAACACTGTGGTCAGAGGTGGACAAGGAAAAAACAAAGAGGCTGCTAAATTACAGGAAAATCTTTTTAAGCACGATCACAGGTGTATTAACAGGTCACTGTGCGGTCGGGGTCAATCTCAAGAGATGGGGAAAGACGAAACACAACTTATGTAGAGAATGCTGCGAAGAAGAAGAAACCATATCCCACCTGCTATGTCGTTGCCCAGCCCTGGAAAGCAAAAGGCACAATATGTTGGGCCACAGCTTCCTAGTGGAACTTAACGAGGCAGCAGGAATGCATATTGGGAAGATAACGAACTTTGCAAAAAGCTGGAAATGCTTTCAGCAAAAGTAAAGGAACTAGGTTAGCTCCGATCTATCGACAAACAGGGTATCGCAGTTTAGTCGGAAGTCAGCCGGCCGCTCGGATGGGCGGCGGGATCCCAACCAATCCCTCATGACTCTGCAGGTCAATACCCGAGTTGTGCACTGCAAGTCACACATCGAAAGATAAACTTTCTGCCCAGCATGCGGGCTAACCACCGCCACCACGAGTCCTTTACCCTGTCGGGACAGGATTAGCTATCCTGCGGCTCCCCGACCCCGTGGTACTGATTTTATCCTCCCCAGTAGAGAATTCATAAACGTTTCCACCGGAGTGTACTAAGCAAGCTACCACGTTTTAAACGTCCCACTCGTTTTTGGCATAGGCTAGAGTCCCAAGCAGCTAGTTAGAGCCCGACTAGCTTACAAGGGCCTGGGTATACTAGTTTTGATCTTTACCACCCTCAAGATGGTCCGTCGATCACTTGACTAGTTCCAGCTCGGAACATTACTGATCCTTCCCCCTTCCTTTCGTGGGGGGTATACCGAGGTTACCGAAATCTCAGGGTTCACCCACCTGCCCTGGCAGAAATGCCACCCGCCCGGGGCTCTTCCGTTCGGAAGATAGAAGAGGAGTAGGACAATCAGCCGTGTCTGCCGAGTCCGCTGACTCCGCCGTGTCTGCCGAGTCCGACGACTCAGCTGTGTCCGCCGACTCAGCTAAGTCCACTGTGTCTGTTGAGTCCACCGCACCTGTTAGTGCAGCGGAAGAGTGACTGTCAGCTGAGTCCGCGAGCACATAAGAAAAAAATTAAAGATTTTAGACCAGTACTTATGAGCCCGGAAGAAGAACCCGAGAAAAAGAGGCCTAAATTCGAGGACCGGTTTGTCCTCGTAAACAACCCACAACGTTTATTTATAACAACCGACATCATAGTATACTGGATAACCTGTTTCTGGAAGAGTCCAGCGACAAGGGCCATACAGTATAAGCAAATAAATGCGAAAACTCCTAAAAAAGTCAGTAGTAAAATGAACAGAGACCAAACAAAAGTCACGAAACAAAATGCACGGCAAGATCATAGAAACAGAGGAAAAGAAAGAAAAGAGAAGAGAAAAAGATAGAATCAGGAAACGAGAACAACGGAAGAAACAGAAGGAAGAGGCTCAAAATTCAAGAGCAAGGGTCTCCTTAAAGAGGTTAGAAATAACACCCACCCGCCATTTAGCAATACCTCAACCTCCCTTGTTTACAAGTTGCACGGGTTGTAAGGAGGACTGTTGGCTTAAAGGAACTGAAGAGCATAATACGAGTTGGCTGATATGTATCGTTTGCCATAACAATTAGGTCAGTTCGTGCTTATCTGCCTGCAGCTCTACATCTCCAATGAACTTTTTTAGAAGGGAACGAGAATGGCTCGTGCAACGTTCGTCAGCGGTAAGTTTTAATAATGTTGTTCAATTCGCGCTTATTATTGTTGAGTTGTTAAGTGATGTGTAACTTTTTCCTTTTCTTAATGTTGCAGCCCACTAACTACCTCTCCCAACAGACGATGACATCAGCGAGATGGACGTCTGCGACTTTCGGTAATTTTTACCGCTGCTCATGGCGAAGGAAGTGGAGCAGCTTCATTCAAAGGGCTTTTCCTTGCGCCAAAACGTGAGCAAACCAAGAGAGTTTGCTCACGACCTGTTTCGAAGCATCACAGCGGACTACAACCGGATGCCAGGTAATAAATTGAAAAGTAAATATATTTTTATTCTTATTATTAGCTCCGCTATATACGCTATATACAGCTGTATTTATTATATACGGCATCTACGCTTATCGTCTGCGGAATTCAGAAAAGCGATGTAAAAGATGTAAAAAATTTCGAAGTTTGCATATATATTTTCATAAAAATAATCTATTATAAGTGCAGTGTAACGGCAAAGTCGTGTGTTTATTAATTACGCGTATCAACTCCAAATACTGTGCTGCATAATATAAATACATTTACTTATTATTTTCGTCATTCTTTATGTTGCAGTGCAAACAGAATAAATAAGAATAAATTTAAAAAGAATACATTTTTATTAACTATGAAAATAGCATGTGCATGTTATACCTGCAAATGTCTAGATTTCGAATTATTGAATTTTGTAAAAATTGAACTTTAAATTATGTTTTAAAATATTGAACTTAAAATTATCTTTTTATTTATTTATTTATTTATTTAATCCAATAAACGGGCTAAACGCCCTTTACAAACAAAGAGATAATACAATAATTACAGAATAAAACAACATAAATTAATTAATTCTACGGATATTGAACGTGGGCTCATAAAGGGAGTAATGTATATGTATAAGGCGCCAGCTCAATCCTCCGAGGGCCTGATTCATTAATACATAATCAGCTTTGATAAAATTACGTTTCCTAACCGATAACTTCGCGAAACCGGAACTCGCGTCGAGAGAAAAGAGCCCGGGAATATGATGTTCATCAGCCGAGACGATGGCGTCGGCAACCTCCAGCGAAGAGGCTGCATCGGGGGGGGGGGGGGTCGAAGCACAAATCCAAGGTGTAACCCTTGCCCGGGTGGACTGGGTAGTGCTGGGTCAGGTTGAGTGATCACATAGCAGCGTACACAGCGGCCGCAGCTTCCCTCTCATCTGGTGACAGGTAGCCAACCTGAGAGAATCCCAGCGGGATGACATCCCAGGACACACGAGGAATGTTGCAGTCACCCGACAAGAACAGCTGGTGGTCAGGATGCTTGAGCATCATGTCTTCGATAGCCTGGCAGAACTCCGTGTACACAGCAGAACTAGAGCTGGGCCTGATGTAGACAGCACCGATGATGATTTTGACGCCTGGTGAGGTGAGTCGTATGAAGATTTGTTCTACAGTGGAGTTAATAGGCTCCAGGTGGGCAGGAATGTAGTCCCTTACAGCGACGAGGACACCTCCTTCTCTTAAAAGACCAGCTGGAGACACCTCTCTGTCACAGCGGTGCACTGCGTAGCCAGCCATACCAAGCTCAGCGGAGCTGATGTCTGGGGTAAGCCAGGTCTCTGTGAAGACGATGAAGTCTGGAGAATATAAGGACGAGTGGAGATTAGATTTCAGTTCGAGCAGACGATCAGGCTTCTTAATAGAGTGTACGTTTTGATAATAAGCGATATACTTAGAATTAGAGTAAGAGACCTGCATTAGTTTTTTGCTAAGGAGATTACTGGTGAACCATTTACGTATCTGACACGCTTCTTGTCAGCATGGTTCCTATTGTAGGCATCAGCTTCCTATCGAAGTCTTCTGTAAGCCTCTCTCTGGGTCTTGGTGCAATCAGCTGCTACCTGAACACCATCTGGGAGACTGCGCCAGTCGTGCAGCACACGACCTACGTCGCTCCTGGAAGACATCCTGACGATGACTGCTGGAGGAGCTCCTTTGCAAGTTAGTTTGGTGAACCTCCTGGCTGTGATGTGAGTCAAGTCAAGGCCTCTGATTTCATTCAGGGTCCCACAAACCTCCTGCAGCAAGTCCTCCTCGGCTGGTACTTGGAGGTTATACAGGATGATGTTAGTTTCCCTGTTGAGGCGATCCTGGAGCTCCGCTGCAACTGATTCCATGGGCGATCCCTGCTGAGAAGAGACGCCAGAGGCCGACTGATCAGCTGGAGTCGAAGGAATGAAGAGATTGTCCATCCGGACCTTGATAGTACTGATTTCAAGTGCATCCTGACAGACTCTGCCACCCAGATCAGCCAAACAGGTCTGGAGTTTGCGCAAATTTTCATTGGTGGACTTCAGGGCGTAGGTGTTCACCTCCAGACAGCTGCTGGTGACGCTCAGCTGGTTTTTGATCCAGAGGGAGAGAGACTGGAATTCCCTAATCAGGTCAGCTGGATCAGAAGCAGTAGGCGGTGACGTGGCCCTAGAGGAGAATCCAGAGTCCGTTTGGGTGAGAGGTCCGGCTCCATTCAATGGGAGAGAGGGCTGCTGGATGCCTACCGCTGGAGCCCTGAGTAGCTTGCAGCATTTGTAGAATCTTCCCTGGTCATCTGCACCGACTCTGCCTGAGCAGGAGGTATGATACAGTCTGCCGCATCCTGCACAGAACACTCCCTCCGATACGTCCACCTTGCAGTAAGGACAGACTGCATTACATACTTTTTCTAAATATTTTACTTTATAATGTTAAAATGATGACTAGAATCTGTATAAATAACATTTTGAGTGACAGTAACGGAGTATTATGTTAAAAAAATATTGCACGTTTGACTAGATTAATTCCATAAAATTCCAATTATTGCACATTCATTTGTTCATGCGGCAAAGAGTATACGAAGAGTATCGTGTACTGCCAGTTCGAGTGCTGCGAGTTCTGTTTTGAAAGTGCATTTATTTCTTATACGCTATATCTTTACATAATTGCAATGCCTTTTCGCCCGACTGAAGCCAACCTTAACCAAATGCGCGCATTGCGGAGAAGACGAGATAATTTCGCTGATATAGCCCAGTATTTTAGTTACACTTTACAGACAGTGCGCAATTGAAATGAGCGATTTCAAAAGAAAGACGACGAAAATCCGGCCCACAATCTACGGAAGGATAATAGTGGAATCGCTTTGGCTATTTCCGACGGCCAGCTTGAGGAAGTGCGACAGACTTTCCTTTCCAAAATCCTTTCCAGCCAGTCTGCAGATTACCTGAAATGTTATGTTTGGATGTATCTGAGCAAACGCTGCGAACATCGATAAAAAACGACTGAATTTAAAATGCCGTAAAGCAGCCCGCAAATCTATTATCGCAAATATTGATCTAGCGGTTCAATTAGCGTATGCTAATCCGCATCTTTTTAGGACTGAAGCCGAGTGGAAAAGGACGATTGCCATCGACGAAAAGGATTTTTCTACATCAAAAGACGGTAATTGAATTTTTTCCCACATGAAAAATATAATGAGTTCTCATAAGCTGAAATTCGTAATGAGATCTCACATAGATCTCATACATTTGAGTTTCGTAATGAGATCTCATAAAATATTTTTACGAGAGCTATTTTACAATTTCTTTTTTTTTATATAAAAATTTTGACTTGATTTTGACAATATTTTGACATTTTATTCTGCATTTCTGAAGGGAGATGTTCAGTTTGGCGGTTTGATGGCACAAGATACGAGTCTCCTAATGTCATACTGAAGAGAGAAAGTGTCAGGCATACTTGTTCTTATTGGGCCTGGTATACATGTTCTTATTGGGCCAACAGCCTGATATACACTGCAAGGATTGTGAGGCAATGGTACGCGGACCAACATCGTATTCAAAAGCTTAACCACCCTCCTAGAGTGTGTAGTCTAAAATGGTCCGAGACTGGGTGCCTCAAGCGGCGCCAAATGCTGAAGATTTAGATCGGAGAGTGCGTCAAAGTTTGGATGATTTGCGTCAGCAACCTGCTTTTCTTAAAAAATTAGCTACATCTATGAGACGTCGACTGCGAGAAGTGGTCGATGCTCATGGCTCATACATAAATTATTAAAAAAGGTAAATGAAATTTTCACATTTTAATTTATCACAATTATTATATATGGATAATGGATAATGCTATTTTTAGTCATTGCCAAGATATAATACGAATAGATGTATATACGCTGGTCCACCGTTTTTGTTTTCTCTGTTTATAAAATAAGTTTATTAGTTAATAGTATTAAGTTTCTTGGTTGACATCCATAAAGACTGCAAGATCAAAAATTTCGCAGACATTTAGAAGCGCTATATTACGCATACGCACACAATCAGTAAATATACCCATTTATATAAGCTCATAAGTTGTAGCCACCCGCTGCAGCAGACGCTAGCAACATGGCCGCGAGCGTATCACGGAAGAGAGAGAGAGAGAGAGAGAGAGAGAAAAAACGGTTTGTATAGGATATTCAGCCTGTTGTTCTTCGAGCTTCGAGATCAGAATTTGTTGACATACGGCTTACTTCCATCGCCTCAACTTGGTAGACAGATGTGATGTAGTTCATGTTGCTCCTTACACTATTTTTACTGCAAAATTTCTCAAAATGAAGAGGAACGCAGATCCTAATGTATAGTAAGAGAAGTTAAAAAAGAAATTGCCCAAGAATTGAAGATTGAAATTAGTGTTCACACAATTTCAGATAAAACCGAATATGAAAAACGCTATATAATGAAAAAAGTTCTCAATCGAAATCCTCAGAGTCAAAAGCAAGCCTTCTGTGTCTGCACCTAAGACAAGTAATGCATTAAGGTTGAAAATCAGGTAGCCAATTTGGAGGAGTCCTTAGGCAGCATAAATTCGAGAATAAAAATATCAATTTGGGAAAGCAGTATTGGCTGCAAAGAAGCAATTTAGTTAATAAGAGAGTAATAAATTGCTCTGCAAAAGAAACAGGTGTGAAAAGTCATGAACAGATCACAAGATATTTTGCTACTTCGAAGCCGGAATTTTCCAAGTTTGATGATTCTGATTCATAACTTATTTTAGTATCATATATTACTAGTAAAAAACCAAGTAATTTTGATTTTTCACTGTCTAACATTTAAAAATCAATAAAATTACGATCTCTGATCGATGAATTAGAAGTTTTTTAATAAAGTCATTTATTAAAAGTTTGCACAAACGAAGCGCATAACGAATATACGCTTTTCGATCATTAATAGAAATTTTGCACGAAAAAGATATGGGAGGCTTCATGGCACACGGTACGTTAAGCACTTTAACATAATAGAGGATTAATAAAATAGAGGATAGAGGATGTCATGTGATCAAAAAAACATATGAGAAGCTTTACGGCTCACGGGACTTTAAGCCCTTTAATATAATTGTTACGGACGGCGGGTGGTCGAGGGTGCTCTCCGGACACGGAGAAGGAAGAAGAAAGAGATGCTGTTCGAGCTTTATTCGACGCTTGAGCTCCTCTCTTAGTCGTGGTCGCCGGTAGACTACTCGCTACGCCGTTGTCGCGACTAGGCAACGGCTAGCGATCCCACGTGCAGAAGTGCATCCACTGCACTTCTGAGCGTGAGAAACGCAGGCGACGGCGTTCCCCGCTGACGATGCAGGACCATCGTCGGCTTTCGTCACCGGAGAAGCCTAGTGCTCCTCCGTTACACGCCCTTGGGCGCGCGGGTGACGTCCTCGGCGCCCTCAAAAAACAGGGTCGCCGGCGGAGCCGTGCGTGCGTTGCTTGAGTGTGTAAGGCGACGGGGCGCGCTGTCGCGCGCTCCTCGCCTGAGGGTATATGTATGTGTACATGTTTTTACTTCTTTTTTTTTTCTATTTTCTGGGATGCCTGTGCTTGAGCACAGCGCATTAGAAGCGCATTGGGTTTCTAAATCCTGCTGACTCCGTAATGTCAGTTCTCTTTGTTTTTCTCTTAAAAAAAATCTGTTAAGCGTTGATATGTATGCGTATGTGTGTGTGTGTGTGTGTGAGTCGGCGCGGATGTTGTCTTTCGACAGCCGCTGCTGTCTCACAGAGTTTTTTTTTAGAGGCGGAGCTCGATACATATTTTTTTTTTTTTTTTTTTTTTTTAATATTAGTATGTTTACATTTCTTAATATAGTTATAAGCCTCATGGCGTACTTGCATTCGCCACTTACGGTATTGCCTTATAAGCTATAACATAGTGTGTTTACATTTATTAATATAATTATAAGCTTCATGGCGTACTTGCATTCGCAACTTACGGTTTTCCTTATAAGCTATAACATTCTAATTTGTAGGATATGGCATATAAATGTGTATATTTTGTTATTTTTCTTATTATAACCTACATGCATATATGTATATATAACAAAATTGCGCGTTATGCAGCGCATCATATCGCTTGGATATTTTTCTTGCCATAGCGGCAGCTTGGCTATTTTGGCGATTAGATTATTCTTATAGAAATAGAGGCACGCGTTATCGGCCCGCGCGATAAAACTCCAGAGCTCCGTAGCTCCGTTCGTGCTTGCTTCGCGCGACGCGGCGTTACCGGTATTTGGGTATTATATTTTGTATTAAAATTTTAATTTATTGTTTTCGGAAAAGTGGCGCGCGTTTCTTTGTCCCTGGCCGTTTCGCGCGTTCTTTTTTTTTTTGTTTTTACACGAGGGCCCTGAAGGGGGGAGAAGGGAAGCTATTGCGCGTTCGCGGCTTCGGCGGCCCTTCTACTGGCTGACAGCTGTGCAAAGCTGCGTGCGGCCTCCAGTTGCATGAGGTCGCGCTGCTGGCGCGCAAGGTCGCGCATGGGTTGCTGAGCACGATAGCGCATGAAGCACCATACTGCGACGACGCAGATGAGTACGATGCTCAACGAGGACCAGGATACCCAGCTCAAAATGCCGGTGTGTCCGCTTAGGTCCTTGAGTTCGAACTCTGTTTTCTTCCTGTAGGCAATGTCACGTGCTCTTGCCGTAATCTCGCGCAAGCTCTCGCCTACTTTCAAGTTGTCGAGGTCCGAGCCGTGCGCGTTATCGGCGCGATGCTCGGTGCCGATAGCGATGGCTTGCTTGAGATCTGCCGCTGCGGCAGAAGACTTGTTTACATGTGCCCATATTTTGGACATGTTGAATTGCAAGGCGCCGAGAGATAGCGTCTCTAGCTGCTTTGTTATTATATGAGAGGCGACCAGGCGCGCACTTGCCGTGTGCGCTGCGCACCCCTCGCGGAGTTCGAGGACTCCTGCGCCGCTTATCTGTGCGGTGACAAGCTCCTTTTTTGGGCACTGTATGTAAATATTTTCCCGTTCTCTGGCTGAATACACCCAGGTGTTAGCTCGGTGTAGGCGCAGCCAGAATGATTCGCGTAATCTTTTTAAGCGGATGTCGCATACCTCCGGGCTTTCTATCTTACGGCCCGCGGCGACTTTGATCTCGCACGATACGCTGTCACTGATCTCGCGCACTGGTTCCGGGTTGACCACAATCAGTGTGTCCTGCAATTTGCGCACTTCTTCTGCAGGGATCGGAAGGTAGGTGAGATTTGACGTGCTTATCGCAAAATAGGTGTGCACTGGCCATATGTAAGCGGCCGTGTGAGCACTATTAAGGATGCTTTGCACTGTGGGTATCGGAGATGCCTTAAAGAGATTAAATTCTTCGACATCTACCAGCGGTATTGCAATGTGATAAATTAAGTATCCGTTGGAGAATAGGATTGCCACTCTCGATATTTCCATTATCGGAATGACGGAAAAATCGCCCGGAGATAATGGAAATTTCGCGTGAGAAAGTGAATCCTCTACCGATTTCGCCGCTTGGGCGATCGTCTCCGGCGCTAGGATTTTTGGGTGAATCAGACCCTTGACTGCAAATAGTATTGCTGTATTAATCAGCTCGGTGTCGGCTTTGAACTGCAATAGAGTTGTCTTAATGTTCATTTCGACATCCAGGCTATTAATGTTGGCGAGGTTTTTGGCCGAATTATTTTCCAACACTACTGCAAATGATTCAAGTTTGCGCATCCTCTTTTTCAAGTGTGATAACTCGTGTTCAACTATTTCGGTCTGATTCGCCAATAACGCGGCTGTCAGACGAGTATCTTCTGCGATCCTTTGCACTGCCGCTTGAATCTCAGCTTCATCGGCTTCCGTTAGTGTACCGTATAGCCATTTGTGGAGTGAGCCAATAAAGGGTAGTATGGCGCGGCGCTCCCGTGGGGCTTGGTGTCCGCTGCTATCCGTTTGTATCAATTTTATCACGCGTTCAGCCTGCGCGGTGACGGATTCGGCTTCTTTGATCAACCCGGCGGCATCGCAACGCGGATGGCATGCTCGAGCGGCGGTTGACACGCGATCGACCAAAACTTTACTCGCTTGGAAGAATTTGTTCAGGTCGATTTTTTCTATTAACTTCCAGTTAGTACTGGATGTTGAGAGGGGTGCAATCTTCTCGGTGATCAACCCCAAGTTCTGTTTTAACTCCTGCACGAAACGCCCTGGGCTGTGGACCTGGGGAGTTTCCTCGATCCCTAGAACGCAGGCTGCGCATAGCCTGCAATTAATGGTAAAAGCACCTTATATCTATGTTGCTGAAATGAGCAGCTGGCTTTTGACGCGCTGGGAGTGTCTTTCATTTATTCATTTTTAAATCTTGAGGTTAGGACGTTGTTTTTTTTTTTTGCGCTACGCCCGGGGGCGCGCAAAAAAAACAGGAAAAAAAACGTCCTAACTTGCACGGTCGGAATCCGATAAGTCTGCGTTTCTTGCTAGCTCGCTCGGCCGTTCGATTTTGTTGACGTGCATGACTTTTGTTATCTCGTCGTTTTGCAACGTCACGTTATTAGTCTTGCGGTTGATCGCAATTATCTCGAAGGGCCCGCGGTATTCTTTAAGGTATTTGTTTTTCTTGGGCTCATTTATCAGAAAGACGATTTCGCCTTCCCGAAAATGCTTCGAGTTTAATTTACGATCGTAGTAGTGTTTTGACCGATACTTGGATTGCACCAAGTTCATGGCCGCCGTCGTTTGCAGGGCCGTGAGATTGTTTGTCATCTCGGTCAAATAATTGTTATAGGACATATCGTCGCTGACTCGGGGGAAGCTGGATGGCGTTCTTGGCTTGAAGCCGAAGAGCAGCTCGTGCGGCGAGTACCGAGTGCTCTCGTGCTCGGTACAGTTGTATGCATGCTGGCATACGGCCGTCCATTCATCCCAAGTATCGGCACGTCTTACATACTTCCGCAGGTACTCGGTCAGCGTATGGTGCATACGCTCGATCGAGCCGTTTGCCTGCGGATGATATGCCGTAGTGCAAAATTTGTTTATTTTGAAGATCCTAGCGAATTCCTCCAGAATTTTATTTTGAAAATGGCTACCTTGGTCCGAGACCAATGCGGCAGGTGGTCCAAAAACACAAATAATTTTCTCCGTGAGAATTCGCGCGACCTCGTCCGCATTCGCATGCCTTGCTGGCGTTAGGACTATATATTTTGTGAGCATATCCTGCGCCGACAAAATATATCTGTTCCCGTGTTTGGAACGTTCCAACGGCCCATAGAAATCTATGGCGATATGAGCAAATGGCATCGATGGCGTGTTGCTGATAAGCATGGGTAGCCTAGTTTTTATTCGGACCAGCTTATTGCTCTGGCACGTTGGGCAGCGAGCGACAAATTGCTTTACATCGGGGCGCATATTTCGCCAATAAAAATCATTGGCGATTTTGCTGTATGTTTTATTTTTGCCCCGATGCCCTCCCATTGTTGCCTCGTGATACTCTTTAATGAGATTAAAGCGCTCAGAGACTGGGGGGGCTGGCAAATTATTTTTGTACAGAATTGCAATTAATGCAACTCCGGCAAAAATATTGTCGAATAACTGGACGAAGTTTGTCCACTCGGATACCGTGAGCATCGCCAGATCTCTAATCAGAGCTATGCTGCGGATATTTTCCTTTAATATAACGTTTATTAAGGTTTTTAGACATTTTCGCAAGTCGGCGCGAAGCGGCCGATCTTCGAAGTGATTTTTGATATATACTCCGAACAGCTTAAAATTCCTGCAGGCCGTAACATTTATCTCGCCCAATTTGAACTCGTTTTCAGTCAAATCGAATGGGTTTATATATCCTCTTTCGCATAAAGCTTCCTGAATTTCGGTGGACAAAACTCCGTCGGCCGAAACCAGGTAAACTAGATTTTCCTTGAAGCGAAAGGGATGTTCGTTGTAGCTCTGCAAGTGAACGAAAGCTGGGGGCTCTTGACCGTCCGGGCATGCCCACGGCGGCTTTTCGCGAGGAGGTCTCGCTTTTGCTACTGTGTAGCGCTTTAATTTGTCATTTTTAACAGCAGCTTCTCTAGCAGCTGCGGTGCGCTCGTCGTCGGACGATGCTGCGTTGTCGCTGCTGGCGCTGCAGTTATTTATCGCTGATGCTGCCCTGCTATGTGTTCGCGGTGTGGCCTGCAGCGACTCATTGCCATCGGTGCTTGCCCTGCTCTGACCTTCGGTGGCGCTCAGCTGGGTGCTGTCTGGCGCTGCCGGCTCGTGCAGTGGCGGGCTGTCTTCGAACGGTGCAGCTGCCGATGGAAAATCCAGGTACTCATACGACATTTGGTCTGCTTTCGACTGTGCTGAATGATTTTCCTGCGCGGCGAGCTCCGCGGTTGATGCTGCTTGGTCCGGAACGACCGGGGGCACAGCTGCGGGCGACGTAATTGCCGAGCTTGCGACCTGCTGGCCGCCGAACTTGCCGGTTTTACTATGCTCAGCTGCCGGTGGTGAGGTGGCGCGCCGATTTTTCTTCTTCGAACGCTTTTTCAACCCGAAAACTGGCGATTTTGCTCGCCCATCCTCGCTTCCGCTAGAAGGCGAGCGGCTTCGCCTTGGACTTAGGCGTTTCCTTTGCGCCTCGGGGGTTTTTTGGCGAATATAGGGCGTGAAATGCTGCCCTAAGAGATTTAAATGGATAGTGTCGGTTGCGCCTGGCACTAGGATGTGACAAAATATTCGCTTGCCCCCAGGGAGGTCGTAATGAATGCACGCATTCACTTTGAATTCGTTCGCGAATATGAATACGCAATCTATATTGCCGTATTCAGAGCGAGAATTCAGGATTTCGTGTGCCAAAGACGGCTCTCCGCATGATCCGAGCCATGGGGAGTCTAGCAACATGCACCTCAGCTCCGTAGCCGATATACTCAGCTTCGTAATTTTTATGAGCGAGTAAAACAAACAATTTCCTGGCGGAGCACTAGGAATCTTGTTTGAGCGTCGCAGTTGGGCGAGAGGCTCAGCGCAGCGCTTTTTGCGAATATATACGCATATGCACGCGTTGCCCGAGCTTGCTGACGAATTTTCGTCAGACGGCTGCGGGCCGCGCTCATAATTCCGCAGTATTCCCGCAAAATCCTCGTTTGGACCCACTGACGAGGGGGGGGGGACGGAATCATTGCCGGGTGTGTCATGCACGCGGCTGATTTTGGCGGTGATACGACGGCTGGCGTAAGGCTGCCCGTCTCGGGTGCTTTTTTGCCACTCTCGTTGCGACCGTTCTTGGAGCTGTTTTTTCCGCTAGGCGCACTCGCGTTACCCGCAGCAGTCTCTTTTTCCGAGCTGACTGGGCTTTTGCTTATCGCCATGGCGTTGTCTTTCCTTGCGGACAGCTCGCGCGCGCGTGTACGCTGCTGGGAGTTTTCCACTCGTGCAGGTATTATTTTATCCTATGGCGCGACGCTTGAGTTTAATTCCCAACATTCGATGCGGACGCCGCCTTTTCCATCGAAGTCTTTCCCTTCGATATTTACCCTTAGTTTTTTCTTGGTTTTATTACCTGACCATGGCCACGTTGAGCCTGACTTGGGTCCCGGCGGCTCAGCTAGCGCACTCTCAGCACGCGGCGCGTTGCTGCTATCGCGCGGTTGGCTGGCTTGAGTGGACGCCGGCATTTGAAATTCGGCAGCCGTAGGACGCAAAGGGCTTTTAGTCATTACGGGTGGTTCAGGCGTGACGCGCGTCTGTGGGCTCTGCGGAGGGCTCGGGCTTCGCGAAAAAACCCTTTGAGGGAAAGAGAAGATCTGCGGCTCGTCGATCACGTTTGCGATTTTTCCCGACGGCGAGATCCGTATGCTTTCCTCGCTGCTTGAATTGCCCAATTCGCGCGATTTTCGCGATACTGTCATTTTTGTTTTTTCCGACCCGCGAGTTTTTCGCTCGGAGGGCCACACGTATTTTGCAACCGGGCGCAACTCCGGAGGGAGTAACGAAAATCCCGAAGAGCTAGAAAGCGCTGATGCTACCGACTTCATTGATTGGTCGGAATCCGAAAATTCGGCTGCAACTGCCGAAATTTCCGGAGGCTTCGGAGCTGGTGCGTCGGCGATAAATTCAATGGCTTCGCGTAAGATTGCGTCTATGCGCGTACGTTCCGCGGCGCCCAGCAGATAATGATTTCTGTCGAGCCGTTTCAAGGATGCGCTGGTTAATATGGAATCAAACCAAACCGCGTCGCGGTAATCCGGCGCGTACATGTGTTTTAGATTTTTGGTTTCCGTAAACCATTGAACAGCGATTTTTTCGTCGCCTTGGTGAACATCGTGTAACGCGCGACAGATGTAATATCCGTTGAACTCGTTTCTAACCGCCACGCACTCGTTGCGCTCGTAAATTAGTGCGTTATCTTGCCGAGGTTTTTTGCTTAAACCGCGATTTGATGCGTCGCTAGAGCTTGATTCAGACACGCGTTCTTTCTTTCCCGCCTTTTGGTTTTGCTTTTTTACGGCGCGTGCACGGAAGACTCTTCCCGGAGGGGCACCTGCTTCTTCGTCAGGGTTTTCCTTTACCCGCTGGTCAGCGAGCTCGTAGAGCTCGTAGCGCGGCAAATCCGGGTTTACTTCGCCTTCTGCTAGTACCGGATTGCGAGAGAGCGCGTCGGCGTTCGAGTTTTTAATGCCCGGCCGATACACGACGTCGAAGTCATAGCCGTTTAGCGCAGCCTTGAGCCTATTAAAGCGTAGGTCTGGCTTTTTGGACGTATGAAAATGCTTCAATGGTTCGTGGTCCGTTACCAAGGTCCATCTTCTGCCGTATAAATAAGGCTTAAACTGCTCTTTAGCAAAAACAACGGCAAGAAGCTCTTTATCGTACGTCGGATAACGTAGCTCGCTGCCCTTTAAGCAGCGCGATGCGTATGCGCACGGGTGGTCCGCGCCTATTTTTCCTTGGCTTAAAATTGCGCCAAGGGCGTAGTCGCTCGCATCCGTCGTCACGATAAAAGGTTCTGATAAGACTGGTGCTTTCAAAACCGGCTCCTCCGCCATTAATTTTCGGAGATTTTCGAATGCAGTTTTTTCTGCTTTCCCCCATTGGAATTTTATATCTTTTTGTAGGAGTTTGAATAGGGGATATGCGATTTTTGAAAAATCGGGTATGAATCGCCTGTAGTAGCTAAACAAGCCGAGAGCTTGTTTTAGCTTTTTGGCGTCGGTGGGCGTCGGGTAATTGGCCATGGCGTGAGTTTTCGCCGGGTCTGTTTTGATCAGACCGCCCCCGACTATATGCCCGAGCACTTGGGCCTCTTTCTTCAGAAATTGGCATTTCTTTGGCTCGACAGTCATATTTGCTTCGAGTAGCCGCTTGAGCACTCGTCGCAGACGCTTATTGTGCTCGTCGAATGTCCCGCCGAATACCATGAGGTCATCAAGGTAGATTTCGACTTCGTCGCCCTGTAAGCCCTTCATGGCTAATGACATGGCGCGAGTAAACGTTATAGTTGCTTCCTTCAGGCCCATCGCCATCCTGTTGAATTGCAACAGCTGGTTGCCATGGTTGCCGTCGGGAGCGTAAAACGCTGTAAGGTGCGCCGAGTCGGGATGCATCTCGATCTGGTGGTACCCTTGTTTGAGGTCCATGACGGTTATAAAATTAGCCGTCGCGAGATGCTCCAAAATGTCGCTTATGAACGGGAGAGGGTGGCAACTTCCCTCTGTTTCCTCGTTGAGTCCTCGAAAATCAGTTACCAGCCGGAATCGTTTGTTTCCGCTGGCATCTGGTTTTTTCGGGACTATCCACAGCGACGACGAGTAATTAGAGTTAGAAGGCACCACGATGTTTTGCTCGCGTAGCTTTGCTAGCTCGCGAATCATGTGCTCCTTTATAGCAGGCGGGAAGCGAAAGCGGTGGTTCCTTATAGGCCTGTTTGATTTCAGCATTATTTTGTGCTGTGACAGGTGGGTCGCGGGAAGAGGTTCCCCTTCGAGCCCGAACACACCGGCGAATTCGTCAACGATTTCGCGGATTATGTTTTTCTCCGCTTCGCTGCATCCCTCGAGGTCTGCTAAACTCATAATTTTGTCGACTCTGGCGCGCCTTTTTTCGGCGTTCGACTGCAGCTCGCGGTTGAGGTTAGATACCTCGCGATATTTTTCATTTGGGTTTTCTGTGCCGAATAAGCGTCTTAAGCTGGCAGTGAATGTGGCGACATTTTCGGCTGAGCCGTCCTCATCGGCCTGGTATAGCGGGTTAGCGATTTCTTCGCATTCGAGTAACTCGACCATCGGGGCAGATATCGTTATTTCAGAGTCACTGACGTTTATGCACTCACCATGCCCACGGCCGTTCCGATTTTCGGAAACGAAATTGCCGAATAATAGGTCGGGGTGAAGGTCGTACAGTGGGACCCACCCGACTTTTACGTCGTGGTTTTTTAGAGGTGCGCTGATGGCCATTTTGACACGCGGAGGGATTGTGATTTTTTCGTCAGCCTCGAAAGGTAGGTGGGTCGCACCTAGCTTGAGGCTTTTGCTGAGCGCATCGACACAGCCATTGTGCTTGTCGATTACGTCCCAGCCGATGATTCCTGCATTTTCTATCGGGAAATCATTTTTTACCACTTGTACACTGCAGGGTAATCCATTTATTTGGATTTCTGCTTGGCCAAGTGTGAAGGCTGTGCCTTCGGTCACTCCCTGAATTTTCACTATCTTATCAGTGTCGATAGGATAGCCCGGTGCCAATTCCTCGATTTTTATTACTGAGATATCCGCTCCCGAATCGGCGTAGAATTTGCCTCTGCGTTTTAACATTTGCGGGCAATCTACAGCTACGATCGGCGGTTGCGTACCCGTGACGATGAATTTTATGCTAGTAGCCGCTGTCAGCTGATATTCGTCCTTCACTTGCTCGGCGTTTTTACGCTCACTACTTGAGGATTGTAGCGAACGTGTTTTTAGTTTAAATTATTTTTGTTATTTTTGTCGGCTTGCTCTCCGCTCTCTTGGTTACGACCATTGCTGTCGCTAGAGCGGTCACGCTTGCCTTTTTTGTTGTTGTTTTGGGAGTCTTTCTTGTTATACTTGCGGTTATTATTACTGCCGCGATTGCTAGCGCCGTTGTTGCGATTATTGTCGCCGCCACCTTGATTATCATCGTTGGAGTAATTTGGATTTTTGATCAATTGCAACTCGACATGTCGGGCTATTGTCTTACATTCGCTAAGCGAATGGTTATACTTATTGCAGTACGGACAATACTTCTCGGGGCCATCGCCCGAGACCGGTTGTGGCTTTGGCGAGCTATCTGCAGCGCCTCGCGCGCCGTTGTTTGGCCGAGCTTGCTCAGCCTTCGCACGACGCACCTGCGCGTGCCCATTTTCGGGGCCCAGCGAGGTGCTCAGGGCTCCTCGACCGCTCTGTTTAGCCTCGAAACCGATTGCCGTGGTTGTCGCGGCTTTCAGGCTGGTCGGGTTTTTACCTCGCACCAGGTGGTCTAGCGGTGCCTTGAGGCCGAGCAAAAATTGCTCTAGTGCATCTTCTTGAGCTAGGCGCTCGCGCAGTCGCCTTTCCGCTTTGGATAGGTCTGGCGCCGATTCGATAATCGTCGAGTAACGATTGATTAGTCTCTCGACGCGCAGACCGTAATCTCCTGCTGGCTCCGCACTGCCTTGCTTGACAGCGCGAATCTCTGCCATTATCTTGTCCGCTACGCTCACATTTGCGAAGTGTAGGGTCAAGTCGAGCAGTAGGGCTTCCACGGAAGTGTAACTTCCGATGCGCGTGCGGTAGCCCTTGGTTTTTTCTCCTGTGAGCTTTTTTGCGACATACATTAGGATGTAGTCTTCGTGCGCCGGGTGTGATTTTAACACGTTGCGCACTGCTCGGCTGAACAGGCTGAGATTGTCTGGGTCTCCGTCAAAATCGGGCAAACTCCCGATCGCCTGGTTAAATGACACTTTCGGGGGGAGCAGATTTTTCTCGCCCTTACTCGTGCCGCTCCCAATTTCATTTTTGTTTTTTTTTATGCGCGAGGTTTCGGGACCCTTGTCGCCGTCGTCCTCGTCGCTCTCGCTCTCGTCGCTGCCATCCGACGGATCATCGTCAGGGTCATCTGACGGTGGCCGATTATCGCCGCGGCGCGGCTGCCGACGTGCCGGGTTTCTGGCAGCGTCCTGCTTCCGATTACCCTGCTTGTCCGGCTTTTTTCCCTTGCCGTCTTTATCAGACGGATCTGATTCCGGATCGTCGTCCGACAGGTAGAAGCCGCCAGCGTATGCGTGACGTTTATTTTTATTCTGGCCCGTCGTACCGCTTGACACCTCGCGCACTGCGGTTCGGGCTGCTGCTTCGGCCTTGGCCCGTATTTGCTGCGCCGTCTTTTTATGCACGAGCTTTTCGGCGCGAGTCCCGCCGTTTCGCCGCGTTTCCGTGACCGCTTCGATGTCAGACTCGGTGTCTGCCGCGCTGTCGCTGCTCGAGGATTCTGCGAGTTCAATGAGCTGCGCGGTTTTGGGGTCTCGATTTTTCGTCGGCCGCCTGTCGAGACTTGCCGATTCTTTGCGCGCCGGTGTTTTGCCCGAGGAATTCAGGTGTACGGGCTCTTGGCGCCGCGGCTCCTGACTCGTCAGCTTTCGACTTGGCGGCGTTTGAATCGGCATGTTGCTTGCTAAGCTTGATTCGCGAATTTCGCGAAGGATGTCGACTTGCTTTCCGACTTCTTCCCTTATCGCTTCGTGCACGTTAAGATTTTTCGCGTGGCTGGGCCCAGCTCTACTATCGATCTTTTCCGCCAAGCTGTCGATCTTTGCTGACAGCTTTGCCTCGATAGACTCCATGTGCTCGGACAGGGCTGCGAAATCCGTGCCACCCTGGCTGCTTCTGGCGGTGCGCGCGCTCCCGATTACTGTGCTCGCTACGCTGGCGGTACACGATACTGGGCGCTCGGATGCGTTGGAGAGCCGCCGTGTCTCTTTCACAACAAGAGCTGGACCGTACGCACCAGTGCTCCTTGCTTGTCGCTCGGGCGCGCCCCTTTGCAATTCGTTCGCGAACGCGTTTGTGTTTTTATTTAACTGTCCCATCGTATTTGGGGCCGATGCGACCGGAAACATGAACGGGGGAAGCGGGTTTAGTGTGCTGGCGAGGTTATGCTGGTTAGCGCCAGCTCGCGAGAATCGCGCAAAAGCTCCTTGCTTACTGCGCTCAAATTTTCCGCCGGCTGGATTGCTCGGCATAGGCAGCAAAACCTTTTGCGACTTTCGCTTAAATCCGTCGTTCGGCGCGGTGGGGAGCGACGTGCCCGCGTTAGGGGCGCTCATGGAGCGCATGTCGGTCTTTAGATTCCATGCCGCCAGTTTTTGATTTAACCCGATCCAATCGAGGCCGCTGGTTGGTTTTCTTTGTGTCGTCGGGACCGCACGTGCTCCGTCCACCGAGTCTACGGGGCTAGGCGCGACTTGTCGCTCGAATTCGCCGCTTTCGTCCTCCGTGCGACTGGGAAAATCGTTCCCTTGCTGCTGCCGGTACGCCCCGGTCAGCAAGTCCGCTGGTTGCTCCCGGGCGGGCGCGTTCGCCTCGTCGGAAGAGAGAGCGTCGCGGCTGAGTGTGCGCGCGAGAGCTTTGCGTGCGACCCGCGGATTATTAGTATGTAAATCAATAATTTTATTTATTCGCTTTACAGTTTTAATGTTTTCGCGGTCTAGGCTTTCGCGGCTCGCTGGGCGAAATTTCGTCTTGAATGTTTTTCTTCTGGTTAACATCGTTCACGAGAGAGAAAGACAAAAAGAAAAATTCTTATTCTGAAGATTTTACTCGACGCGAAATGTATTGCGGCGCTCGCGAGAGAAACGAAACACTTTTTTTTTTTTTATTTTCTCGAATAAATCGCGACGCGTACTCCCGTGTAGCCAAGCTGCTCAAGAATAATTGGCAAGAAAAACTTACATTAGAAGAACGCTCGGATTCATCGTGAAGTGTTGCTGCTGGGCGAAGACCTGGGCTGGCAGAGCTGGCTTGTGGAGCTGGGCTGCTGCTCGCGCCGGAGTCTGGTTGCGCGCGGTGTCTGCTTCCTGCGGCTGCTTCGCACGTCAGCGTCTGGTCCGCGCTGACGGCTATCGTT
Organism: Nasonia vitripennis; assembly: GCF_009193385.2. Classification (NCBI taxonomy): domain Eukaryota; kingdom Metazoa; phylum Arthropoda; class Insecta; order Hymenoptera; family Pteromalidae; genus Nasonia; species Nasonia vitripennis. Next base: position 58,879 of record NW_022279619.1, on the reverse strand, counting down.
GGCCCCGGCGGGCTTTGTTGGCCGAAGGTCGACTTTGAGGCGCACGACGTGCGTTGATTTTCGTGTTTTCTGTTTGTTTTTGTAGAGCGGCGCGTATTTTTAGGCTGCTGCTACGGCTGGTTCACCGCCGCACCGGAATTCGATCACGTAGCGGAGGCAATGGCTCGCTGCGTTCTCTGGCCTTCCTGGTGCTAGAACGATCGGTGACCTGTGCGCTGGTGAAGATGTGGTTGCCCGGTTGCTCTGAAGGAGTTTTTCGATTTCCTGGGCAACTTCTTGCTCGAACTGCTGGAGCTGAGGGCGTCTCACCAGTGCACTAGACTTTATTTGCCGCCGTCTATCTCGTGGACGGAGTCCTGCGGCTGGCTGTTGGCCTTGATGATTTTAGCCCGGACTAATTATTATTCCGAGCCTCGGCGACCGAAATTTTTGTAAAAACGATCTATTCGTTGGTAAACTCAACGAATAGTTTTAATATTCTCCGCACTTTACGTTTACTGTGTCGGAGACCCGCGAGGGATGCCAGAATGTTACGGAAGGCGGGTGGTCGAGGGTGCTCTCCGGACACGGAGAAGGAAGAAGAAAGAGATGCTGTTCGAGCTTTATTCGACGCTTGAGCTCCTCTCTTAGTCGTGGTCGCCGGTAGACTACTCGCTACGCCGTTGTCGCGACTAGGCAACGGCTAGCGATCCCACGTGCAGAAGTGCATCCACTGCACTTCTGAGCGTGAGAAACGCAGGCGACGGCGTTCCCCGCTGACGATGCAGGACCATCGTCGGCTTTCGTCACCGGAGAAGCCTAGTGCTCCTCCGTTACATAATAGAGGATGTTTAGTAATTAGAAAAATAAAGAAGAAGTATACGACACACGGGTACGTTAAGCCCTTTAATATAATAGAGGACTTGCGCGATTCAACTCGCTCTGTTTTAAACTTATGAGGTATTTGTGAAATAAATTGCTCGACGTACTAAACTTGGAGTTATTGATGCGTAATTCAATTAATCAGCTACATCTTTCAATACGTACGAGTGCTGCGACCTCGTATCTATTACCGCACGCGCAATCATTTCTGTGGTATCGTTTCTCATTCTGAGCTTGAGCGTTTGCATAAACGTATACGGCGTTTTATTTAATGAAGCTAGATCACACTTCCTGAATATTTTCCGCGTTCACCTAATTTTTAGGCTTCTCACTTAGCTCATTCGTGTGTTTTACCTCTGCAAAACACATTATATGCACATACCGACGGTTACACTTTAAAACTTAATAGACCCACTCTAAAACTTAATAGATATTTTTTTACTTTAAAAAGGCATCTCCATGAATTTTTTGGTCTAGATCCACGGGATCGAACCAGCAGAATTTCGGATTTAAAGGTTTAAATTGCAAATAAGGTAGCCTAAACATATATATATATATATATATATATATATATATGACTTTAAGGATATTTTTATTGAAAAGGTGAGAAAATTTTACAAAAAAAAGTATTCCTATGTCTATAGTGAAAAATGCTTCCCTGAGCAGTTATCAATCATTCAAAATAGGCAAAAAACGCAGAAAATGCTTAGCACCTGCTTTTGACCCCCTATAACTCGAAGAGTATCGATGAAAAAAGTCTGAAAAAATTCATAAGACTATTTGGATATCTATAGAACATATTCTTAAACTTATGGCTATATTAATTTTTTAGTTCTCGATTTCACAGAGAACCATCCATTTATTCGTATAAATAATATATATATATATATATATATATATATATATATATATATATATATATATATATATATATATATATATATATATATATATATATACACACACACACACACACAATGGTATATATATAGTATAATGGTATATATATGGGTATATATGAAGTTATATATACATATATACAACTTTACACGATTATGACAAATTCGAGAAAATGGTGAAATGAGGTGTCATTGGTCTATCATTGCCTACAAATGCGGGAATGAAAATATCAAAATTATCGCAGTGACACCTGTTTTTAGGAGTATCAGGGAACCCTTTTCAAGTGGTTTTAGGGGGATACCTTGCGAAACCAGCAGTTGAGCGAATTTTGTCCAATTTCCGACACTGTGCGCCGTCTCCACATCTAATCGTTTTATGGCTAGGTCCCTTTTTCCGGCACCCGCTCTCCTTTATGACTTTCTTTACCTGCATTGTTTCCCGAATCTTCCAAAACTGCGCCCTCTTGCCTCCCTCTCCAGTACTTTTGCTAGAAAATTCCTATCCAATCACAAAATTCGTTACAAACTTCAAAGGCTCCACCCTCACCTCCCTCCAACCTCTCATCCCTCTCGTCATCTCAACTTGACAGATCGACTGACAGGACATGAACAGACATTCACTGACCGCCGAGCAAGTAACACGTAAAATCAGATAGCTTCAACGACGTTTGTACTTGATCAAAGGTTTAATACACACATTTTTAAACTAACTGTGTGCTGTGTCCACCTTTTTTTTGAGTTTACCCACAAAACAATCAACAGCTGCGCAATATTACCTTGGCGCGCAGCATCGAGGTACAGTCCGCAGCGACTTACGCCTCTGAACACACAGTCAGGGGAAAGATCTCCAGAATCACACTGGAAATTAGGGACATCGACAGTCTTACGACGCAGGACGATGTCCGCAGTGCTATCACAGCCGAGACGGGCAAAGAAGATGCCAAAGTCCATCTGTTCGAGCCGAACACGAGGGAGCAGAGGGTGGCAGTGGCCGAAATAGATCAGATTAAGGCCACCGCTCTGCTCAAAAAAGGGAAGATCCGTATTAGCTGGATAAACTGCCGAGTGAGGGTTCGCGCGAACCCCACGCGATGTTGAGCAGCACTATGCACTGTGCCAACCCAACAAAGGAGGTGTTTCTTATGCAAAGACGCTAAGATGGCCGAGGACAAGTCGGTGCATGCACCAGGCACCGGTACGTGCGCGGTCTTCCGGGCGGCCTTAAAAGCGGGAAAAACGCAAGGATAATGGCGCGGATACTTCAAGGTAACCTGCACAGAAGTAGGCTCGCCCACGATCTCCTACCGCAATTTGTCGCAGAGGAGAAAGCGGACATTCTCCTGATAAGCGAACAGTACACGGATCGAGATACACTCGGCTGGGTGTCCAACGATGCAAGGACCGCCGCAGTCTGGGTGCCCAGGCGCGGAATCGCAGAATCAGGGACGGGGGATGACTACGTACGAGTAAGGGTGGGCCGCATCACTTACTTCAGCGTATATCTCTCACCGAACCTCACTGCGGCGGATTTCGCGATACGACTAGGGGCGCTAGAGGACGCAATAAGAGACGTATTCGGGGAACTCGTCATTGGGGGCGACTTCAACGCGAGGGCCACGGAATGGGGTATGACGACAACGAATTGCAGAGGCAGGGCCATCCTCGAGATGGCAGCTCGACTAAATTTAGTGGTAGCAAACGAGGGAAACACCACTACCTATCGCAGACCAGGTTTTGGGGAATCTATACCGGACGTAACTTTCGCAAGCGAAACGACAATCCGCAAAATCAGGGATTGGCATGTCATGGAGGAATATACTGCAAGTGACCACCAGTACATACTTTTTGACATCCAGGACGACCACAGAAACAGGACCAGAGAAAGAAAAAAGCAGACGCCACGGTGGAATACCCGGCGCATGAACCGGGACAGCCTTGCTGAAGAGATGCAAAGGGCGGAGCTCCCATCAATTGGGCTCCCTCAGCAACTGAGCGGACGCGAAAAAGCAGAAGAACTAGTAGAACGTACAACACGTCTCATCACGGAGTTGTGCGACGCAGCTATGCCAAGGGTGTCTTGCGGCCATATAAGACACCCGGTATACTGGTGGACGGAGGAAATTGCAAAACTCAGAAAAGATTGCTTTCACGCTAGGAGGGAGGCTCAAAAAGCTCTGAAAAGTCAAAGGCCTGAAGCCCAGGACTTGTACGAGAGATACGACCGGGCGCAAAAAAGGCTGAGGGACGCAATAAAGGAAAGTAAGTGACGCTGTTTGGAAAAGATTGTCGACGAAGTGGAGAAAGATCCGTTTGGCGACGGATATGCGATCGTTACCCGAAAGATAGGCGAAATGAAACAAACGGAGCCCATGGAGGCAGAAGTGATAGAAAAGGTAATCGATGGGCTGTTTCCCACACACCCCATCAGACCTCAGGCAGAAAGAATAAATGTGCCGATAGACGAGATACCCCCTTTCACCGAGGGCGAGCTTATCGCGGCAACCTCATCCCTGAAAAGCGGCAGAGCACCAGGACTGGATGGTATTCCGACGGAAATGCTGAAAGTCGTCGCAATCCAACGGCCGGAGCTGCTACTGGAAATGTACAATCTGTGCCTGATACAGGGTGTATTCAGCTCGAGATGGAAAAGGGCAAGATTAGTCCTTATCGAAAAACCGAAAAAAGAAGCGGACGCGGACACTTCTTATAGACCATTGAGTCTATTGGATACGATGGGAAAGATGGAGGAAGCGCTGATTAAACCGCGAATACTTAGCGCCGTACGCGAAGCGGGAGACCTCTCTGATAAGCAGTATGGCTTTAGAAAAGGTCGATCGACCATAGGGGCCATCAGAGAGGTAACAGACGCGGTAAAGAGGGTAGAAGAGGTTAGACACGCGACTAGAGACATCGTAGTTTTGGTAACGTTAGATGTAAAAAACGCGTTCAACTCAGCGAGATGGACCGACATACATTATGCCTTAGAGTCTTTCGGTGTGCCGCAATACATTATGCGTCTTACGGAAGATTATCTGAGGGATCGGGTTATAGAGTATGGCACGAAGCAGGGACGTAGAAGAAGACCTATAACTGCAGGAGTAGCACATGGTTCGATCTTAGGGCCGGACTTCTGAGGCATCTTGTAGGACGGGCTTCTAAAACTCGAAATGCCGGGAGGCGTGATGCTTGTGGGATACGCAGATGACGTAGCCGCGGTTATAACGGCACGTAACGTGGACATCGCGCAAGCGAAACTAAACGCGATTATGAGTAGAGTGCTATGGTGGATGTCGAAGCACGGCTTGACTTTAACGCTTAAGAAGACCGAAATAGTCCTCCTGACAGGAAAGCGCATACCTACCATCATACCGATGAAGGTATGCGGCGAGACTATAACAACGAAACCATCAGCAAAGTATCTAGGGGTAACTCTGGACACGAAGCTGAACTACGGAAAACATCTAAATCGCGTCTTCAAAAAAGCCATGACTAGGATAGGTCAGCTTAGCCGACTCATGGCCAACGTGCGCGGGCCTAGGCCAACAGTCAGGCGGCTACTCATAGCGACCACCAACTCTATCCTATTATAGGGAGCAGAGGTGTGGGCCGACGCGATGAGTATGAATAAGTATCGGAACAAGATAACGGCTGTACAGCGAAGGGGGGCCCTTAGAATAGCATGCTCCTACCGGACGGTCGCGGCCGAGGCATCGATGGTAATCGCGGGGGTAATCCCCGTATATCTTCTTGCGACTGAACGCAAGCGGATCTACGAGGCTCGCTTAGCGTCGAATAGGATCTTGATCGCCGCGGAAGAAAGAGAAAAAACAATGCGCAATTGGCAGACTAGGTGGACCGAATGTCCAAAGGCTAGGTGGACTAGCATCCTTATTAAAGATGTATGCCCGTGGGTGGACAGGGAGTGGGGGAGGTTAACTTTTACCTTACCCAGTTTCTCTCTGGTCACGGATATTTTAGAAGCTACTTGTTCGCGATGAACAGGGTGGTATCACCGGGGTGTAAGTACTGCGGTGACGAACGGGACGACGTGAGACACACGTGTTTTGTCTGCCCACGCTGGGCCGAGAAACGTAGAGTACTGGAGCTGACGATAGGGGCGTTCACGCCCGAGACTGTAGCTGAAACGATGCTTGATAGTAAGCAGAACTGGGATGAGATAACGGCGTACGTGGAGACGGTTCTCCGAGCGAAGAACAATGACGGTTGCTTGCAAGACTAGTTGTCGGCTAGCTTAAGACAGGCGACCCCCCGAAGGAATGCGAAAGCGACTACCGGGGGGGTTTTCGCGGCCTTCTGAGAGCGGGAGTTTTAGTGAGTATGCCTGGTGTTGTCCCACACCACGAGAGCCTCACACACGGGTAGTCTCGCACGGCTCCTGTCATGGTGCATTAAGCATTTCTCCAACTCTTCGGATAAACAAAAAAAAAAGACTATTTTAGACTTTATCATAATATATAGATCATAACAACGTCTTTCTTTATTTTTTTTTCCAATCAATATCGTACAAAACATTAAACCGTTATCAATAATTAAAAGACTTTTAAATGCATCATGAACGATTTGCTATGTTAAGGGGGCACACCACCTTCAAAATTAAAATCAAAATTTTTCATTAAAAATGTATAAATACTTATATAAATGAACCAAATTTTTATTACTATTCTTAGACATAATTAAAAAGTTACATGATAATTATGTTAAATTTAAACAAAAATTGATAAAAAAATCAGTAATATCCTTATAAAACTTTTTCTGAGAAATTTAAACCAAATACCCTTATTCATACCATAACTAATGTACTTTTAAACAATATCCTAGAGTTTGAGCTCATTTGGGCCATTCGTTCCTTTGGAATCTTACGGTAAGTGAATTATGGACTCCCTACTATACGTAGGTATTATAGAGGTATATAGAAGGTCTAAAACCATCAAAATAAAGGTAATTATGTCTAAGAATAGTAGTAATGAAAATTTGGTTCATTTATATAAGTATTTATACATTTTTAATGAAAAATTTTGATTTTAATTTCAAAGGTGGTGTGCCCCCTTAAGGGACTTGAACGCCCCCTCAGTAAGCAATAGCGGACAAAGCTAGAAACTTTGTTTCCTCCAGATGGAGTTTTAAAAAAAGTGCTCTGAAGATTATCAATGCATCCAAATATAGGGGAGATTTGCTCAGTATGGATGACTCCTAGTATAGATAATTTCATGCATTTAGCTTCCAATAACAGATAGAGCTACTTTAGGTCAGTTTTTTCGTACATATATTTGTGGTCTAATGAACATACTTTCGTACCGTTATTTTAAATTAATAACAGCAAAAGTTATAAGAAAATCAGAAAATTTTGGGAATAATAATCGAGACCATTCCTAATCATCGAGGGATATTTTAGGAACAGATTCACTTCAAAAATTTTTATGTTTGTTGAAGGTAAGTGAATAGTTACAGCTGAAATAGTTAAAATTGTCCATACTGGACGCATATTTTCGAGATCTCGTAAATTGCACTTATTAAGTTAGTGTCAGCTATGTGGAGAGTACACAAAGTACACTTAATAAGTGAGTGTCAGCTATGTGGAGAGTACACAAAGTTTCTAACTTTGTCCGCTATATAGTGTGTACACATTGTAAAACCATAAAACTTCATAATGACCATAATTTACACATTTTAACCCAGGCTTGATCTCTTGAACAATCTTTAATAATTAATAACAGCGTATTAAATGTATATGGTATGAACAGATTAAAGAAAACACCTTTTACGTTTTATCTTCATTTTTATAATTCTTGGAAATTGTAAAGAGTTTGGAGATTCAAAAAGTTTCTCTTCATACATACGAATATTAGTACATAACGATACATGTGACCTAAGTAGCACTATTTCGCACCGCGTAGAGTTATCACGCGGTCCTAATCACGCTGTGCGTTACTTAAGTCACGAGTATCGTATAGAAGTTTATAGCACAGCCTAGCTAAGCTCACTGTCACGCCTATCTGTGTCATAAGCAAGCATAAGCAAATCTATTTCACACTGTCCTATAAATAATTTATTAAAGTGTTACCATTTAATTTTCACCACAAGTCTAGTAGAATTTTGATAATTGTCATTTTTAACTGATTTCACTCTATTCATTAACGTATGTTAATAAAGAAACTTTTTCAAGCTTGACTTGACAATTTCTTCAAGGTATTTATAACTTTTTAAAGAGAAATCATTATCACAATATAAAGATTGAAAAGACTAAGAAAATTTTCAAAAAGCTCTAAGAATTGATTATATTAAAACAGTCCTTGCAATAATATATTCGATGGTAAAACTCTCCTTTTGGAAAATTTCATTAATGTATGGCATAAAGTAATTGTCTAAATGAAATTTCTTCATATAATGTAGAATAAAGAAGGGACTTTAATTATTAATTGGTACCTGAATGATTTTCGAGTAGTCTCTTATCTTGAAATTAACCAGAACCAAATGAGCTTTTTTGCATACTTCGTTATAACACATGAAATACCTTTTTGGTTTATAGGTGATAAACTGTATTCCGTGAACTACAATTGCTATAATTAATCATGCTATTTGAATACTAAAAATGTTTGTCTAGGTTAAAAATCAGTCCCGAATGATTTGGAAAGTATTAAGTTTAGTTATAATTCGAAGTATAACCATTAATTTAAATATTGATTTTCTTTATTATTAATTTTAATAATACTATCGCAATATACACCACCTTTAAAATTGAAATCAAAATTTTTCATTAAAAATTTATAAATACTTATATAAATAAACCAAATTTTGTCTACTATTCTTAGACATAATTACCTTTATTTTAATGGTTTTTGACCTTCTATATACCTCTATAATACCTACGTATAGTAGATACCTACGTAAGATTCCAAAGGAACGATGGGCCCAAATGAGCTCAAACTCCAGCATATTGTTTAAAAGTACATTAGTTATAGTATGAATGAGGGGATTTGATTTAAATTTCACAGAAAAAGTTTTATAAGCATATTACTGATTTTTTAATCAATTTTTGTTTAAATTTAACATAATTATCATGTAACTTTTTTTCTATGAAATTCAAACCAAATCCTCTCATTCATACTATAACTAATGTACTTTTAAACAATATGCTGGAGTTTGAGCTCATTTGGGCCATTCGTTCCTTTGGAATCTTACGGTCAGTGAATAATGGACTTCCTACTATACGTAGGTATTATAGAGGTATATAGAAGGTCAAAAACCATTAAAATAAAGGTAATTATGTCTAAGAATAGTAGTAATGAAAATTTGGTTCATTTATATAAGTATTTATACATTTTTAATGAAAAATTTTGATTTTAATTTCAAAGGTGGTGTGTCCCCTTAAGAAATGACAAGGAAAACAACAAATAAAATAAACATAAAAATTACAAATTTTGTAAGAAATGCAGTAACATTATTAATAAATGCATTTTATTAATAAACTTCGTAAAATTTCAAAAATTATTTATTTTTATTCTGTAGAAAAATTCTTTTTCTTATTATTATTATTATTCTTAAATAGTAATTGTAACTATACGTGTTTGATTACAAACTATCAAATATAAATCAATATTAGGATCTGTTATAATCTTTATTGCGAATAGGTTGTCAATAAAATTTAGTAATTTTAATTAATAATTTTCTATAATTGCACCTGTTAATCCCATTATAAAACACTTGTATTTTGTTTTTGAAATTTTATTAAATAAACACTCTTAAATTCGTGAGGAAATCGCTGTATGAACAATAATATTCATTAAATGCTAAATATTTCCAGTTATAAAAGTAATGTTTGAGTAAATATAAACAACTCAAAAACTAAATTCATCAATATTTTTAATCACAGCAATATAAAACATGAACAAATAATTTATTTAAGCATTGAATTCAGAAAAATCGATAATCAATGTACAGTAATACAACACTAAGTGAACTGTCGTATCAAGTTGCAGATAAGAAGAAGAGTGGCAACTGTAGATAGTCTTATCACTTAAAAAGATGAACATTAGTATCTGGAAATGATCAATATGCATGCATTTATATACTTATTTACAAATAAATTTCTTACCAAAAATGTGAAATCAACCATTGTTTGTAAAATTTGAATAAACTCCTATTAAATTATATACAATATTATAAATAACACTACAAGAAGATTTGACACTTTAACTTCTCAAAGATACTTTTTTACTCAACAAATGATACGCTAATAAAAGGAAAAAAATATATACAAAAATAATAAACAAAATAACTCAGATTGAAACAGATATACAAAATTAATATATTGAATTATTTTTAACAAAACATTACATTTACTATTTCATAATAATTTATGTATATTTCTTAATTTACAGAGCGTTATAGTTTTACAGAGCGTTAAATATTTTAATAAAATCAATGAAATGACACGAAAACTTAAAAAATTTAGAAACCATGTTTACAGCAATATTAAAAGATGGAAAAATATTAATAAACTTGATTCTTAAAGGGATCTATAGCAAAATTAAAATATAGAAAAAAATGAAAAAAACCACTGCCAGTTCTTTGGCACGTAGCTTCCTTCAACATTGTGTATTGCTTTAATATCAGAATTGTTTTTTCTTCATCCATAATTTTATAAAGTTTTTGTATTTTTTCATTTGATAGATAAAATTATTTCGGATTAATTACATTTATATAATCAATTATAAGTCTCTCTCTCTTTCTCTCACATAGCTATAATTGTTGAACCAAGTTTCAAAAGACATTACCCTACCTTTATTACCTGACACCTTTTTTACCAACCTATATATTTGTAAACAAGATGTCAGTTCTATAAGTTCGTGTATCTCTGCCATTATATCTACTTCATTTTCTTTGACACTTTGAAAAAAAATGTATTCTTAAAACAATGTTTTATATCTTGCCATTTGATAAAATGTATATATAGAAGTGTTAAAATGAATGATATAAAACTTTGTTTAAAGTCACGCCGATTGTCAATGAAAGAAAAACAGAAGGAAAAAAAAAACTTTAAACCGTAGTATCTTTGAAACTAACTGGTTTCATAAACAGCGCAAAGAAGGGAATCATGGTCTATATAATGCTAATTAATTCCAAAATATAACTTGATTATTGCCTTTTTACTCAAGTTATATTGCGTGACGCAGAAAACGACTTTTTAGTTTTTGATTTTTCGTCAGGATCTGTCCCATATAATGAATTTTTATGAGAATTTCGAAATTTAGTTTTCAAGTTAAAACAATTTCAAAAAATTGCGCTTTATAGTCTATCATAAAAGAACGACGAACGATAACATAAATTTTTAGCAGTAAATAGAAATAATTTTGGTTGATTAATTGTTTCAATAATTTAAAAAAAAATACACAAACTCCTAAAATTATTATTACAAGCCTTTCTTCCAGAAAAAAGCAAAAAAAAAAAAAATTAAAGCAATACATAATGTTGAAGAAAGCTACGTGCCACAGAATTAACAGCGCTTTTATTTGAAAAGGTTCAACACTTATTAGAGTTGTAATGGTAAGGTGGCTTGCGGAATGCGCCTATAATCGCTAGTAATCAAAAAATTACCACGAAAAAACGTACATGCGATACTGAAAATTTTGTTTTTTTACGAATTAGTATAAAAAAAAATCATTAAAAAATTAAAACCTCAATATTTTTAATACCATAGGGTCCTCATAACCTCATAAAGTCATGAATTTTCTTAAAACATTCTGAACTTTAGTTAGCGAGCTATAAGGTTAAACAAAAATAGTAAATTTCAGTTATATAATGTATACAAGGTGAGAGACAAAGATTTTAAATCTTAACACCTTTTAAAGTAATCGGTTTCATAAGCTGCAAAAAGAACTTATAGCTGAGTTAAGCAAAAGATCTATCTTTTCTCAATATTTCAACTTAAGGTGAGGTTCTGGTGAATTTTCTAACTTTTTTATATTATAGTCTCATTTTCTAAAACTTTGTACTTATATTCGGTATAAAAAAGAGAAAGATTTGTAAATTTTGAGCCATATATATAGTATATTTTTTAAGTTATTGCAATTAAATAGTTTAAAATTAGGCTTACTTGCAAAGGTCTCTTACGCACTCCTTTTTAATTAACACTCAAATTCTGAAGGCCAATGTTTGCATTTATTCAAAATTAAAATTTCATTAATAAAATTTAGTACGTGAAAAATCGGTTATTGGACAAGAAGTTCTACTAATTAATCTAAAAACTATTTTTCGACGTACTAAATTTTATTAATTTGCTTTTTTAAAAATCGGGTCACTATGAAATTTTATTCTCGAATAAATGCAAATATTGGCCGTAAGAATTTTGGTTTTAGTTGAAAAGCAGTGCACAAGAGACATTTGCAAGTAAGCCCAATTTTGAACTATTTTTTGCAATAATTTGAGTAATATATGGCTCAAAATTTACAAATCTTTCTTTTTTTTGTACCGAATATGAGTACAAAATATAAGAAAATGTGACTGCGATATAAAAAGTTAGAAAACTCACCAGAACCCCACCTTAATTAAAGTCTTTTTCTCCCGTAATTGTACGACATCGAAAATCCATTTTTTTTTTTGGTTTTCGATTTTTAGCTCAAAAACTAGTAGCCAAAATAGCTTAAAATTTGAACAGCAAATAGATATTATCGTTTTTTATCGTCATAAATTTTTTCAAAACGTTTGATAATTTAGTTTTCAAGTTAAAACAATTTTAATTTCGATTAGTTTTGGAGATATTAAATTTTTTTTTCAAAATCACATTATTATCATAGCTATTGAACGAAACGGTCAATCTGAAAAATTTTGCGGGAAAAGTAGACAATTTTATGCTCTTTTAGATACACTATTTTTAAATATTTTCTATAAATCATATCATCAAAAATGCAATAATATTTTGTCAAAAAACAAAAAATGTCTATAATATGGCCATCAAATGGTCAGAATCATATAAAAAAAATTTTCCCGAATTCAGAATCAGAAAAAATATATGCATGTCAAATTTTATTACGATCAGTCGGGTGGTTCCAGAATTATAACGGTATACATACATACACACACGCATGCACACATACACACACAGCCATCCGCATGGACATTTTCTTAAATCGCATGATTCGAACTCTAAACACCTCTGAATACGTTTCTATGAAGTTTTAGCAAAACTGAAAATTTTAATATTATAAAGCTTCCTCTAGGAGGAAGCAGAACATAAGTTTTAGCCTGGGTGGATTAAAATCTATTCAATACAAGCTGAGATACAGTTTTCATTTATACAAAGTACAAAGGGTAAGCAAACAAATTTTTGAACCTTAGTATCTTTGGACATAACTGCCAAAAAAAGGATCGTGATGTTATGTAGTGCTAACCAAATCCAAAAATTGAACTTGATCATTGCCTTTTACTCCAGTTATCGCGTCACTCATAATCATGTTAATTTTTAGGAAGGTTCAATATTTAGCTTTTGAGTTCAAACGATTTCAATTAATTGCGCTTTATGGTATATAATAAAAGAACGACGAACGATAATGTAAATTTTCCGCGGTAAAAAGATAAGTAATTTTATTTTCTTTAAGACACATATTAAGCAATTAACTTTTATCAGATTTTCCAATAACTTTATTAGAAAAAGCTGGAATCTTAAAACTGAAAAATCATTATAAAAAAACGCGGTTAAAAAATATATAAACGGAAAAAAGAAAAGAAAATGGAAGTAAATCAAAAAAAGAATACGTTTAAAGCACCAAAATAGTCTACACCAGGGACCCCAATTCTTAAATCAGCTTAGCAAGGTACCTCCAGTGTTCTAAAAAACATAATCACCGAAGTGAACGTGTACACTAAAGTCAAGACTAACGTCCACGATCCGATTAAAACTGGTCTCGCGAAGGCATTAGAGGAGCTGGAGAAGATAGAGAATAAAGGTGCGAATAAACAGTCAGGAGAGTTTGGCAGGTGTGTCCAGCGCGAGAAGCACGGGCACTAATTCGTCAACTCAGCAATAACAAAGGAAAAGTGACCGTTGCGATGCTAAAATCCGATTACATCGAAAAAATGGAACTACAATTGTCAGATAGAAATACATACACTGAAATAGCGGAAAATCCATTATCAAAAATCCAGAACAAAGTTAAAAAATTCATGAACAATTGGAACACTAACAGCTTTTTTGGGAAAAAATACAGTAAATTCAAATTCACACAAACAGACACCACCTTGCCAAAATGTTATGGACTACCTAAAATTTACAAAAAAGATATCGCTTTACGACCTATTATCTCTACAATCGGCTCACCTACGTATTTTTTATCGAAAAGCTTTCTTGAAATATTACAAAATAGCATCAAAAAACCTGACTCATACGTAGAAAAAAGCTATCATTTCATAGAAAAAATAAAAAATGTTGTAGTCCTACCAAACCACCGCTTAATCAGCCTCGATGTAAAATCACTCCATACCAACATTGACAAATCATTAGTCAAGAAGAGCATCGAAAAAAGATATATACAAATTGTACAAAAATCTGAAATACCTCTCAATCAAATCTTGTTGGCTTGTGATTTACTTATGGAGAATACGTTCTTTCAATTCAATGGCAAATTTTTCAAACAGCTATTTGGCACACCAATGGGCTCTCCGATCTCGGGTTTCTTTGCTGACATTGTCATAGATAATCTCGAAACGGATTGCCTATCTAAACTATTGTTCAAACCAACATTCTTTTATCGATATGTCGACGACATTATTACATGTGTGCCGAATGACAAAGTCGACGAAATTTTAAAAACATTTAATTCTTACAACAATAGATTACAATTTACTCACGAGACTGAGATCTATAACTCCATAAATTTTCTAGATGTTCTATTGATTAAAGACAATGATAAAATAGTAACTGATTATCACAACATCCTATGTCTTAACAAATCTATGTATGAATGCAAGCATCGTAAGCGTTCCTCTGTAATTCTGTGGCAAAAAGTCAAGGCCATGATAGCGCAAGAAAATGGACCTGCAGCGACGAGGCCAAGCGGCAGAATCGCGGAAGGCGTTGATGCCGTGGTTTGGGAATATAATTAGATCGAAGCAATTTGGTTAGCTTTGGAAACTCTTAGCTAAAATGAATAATCTCGACATATACAGTATATCGGTAATTTTTGGTTAATTTGAAATAGTGATCGACTTGCTGTGGTTCACGGGGGAGAATTGTTCAGAAATTGAAATATAGTCAGATAAATGCAAATAAAATTTGGAAAAAACGGATCAAAAGTAAATGATTAGGCAAAGTAATGAATTTTAAATCAATCAAATGTAGTTCAAATGCCAAAATCTTTAAAAATAATATTAGGGAATTCAGTTGTATACAGTTATGCTTTTGTATTCGTCCAGTCAAGCGGATAAGGAAATTATTAAATTTTGAATCGGTAGAAATAGTTTATCACGTACACAGTAAGTTTGAGATACAAAAGAAAAAGTCTTGTTAACTAATAATTAATCGCAGTAGGCCTTTGAGGTGCTGCGATTCGATTAATAGAAAATTAGATGCACAGGGTTTTACACCGTAGGCTTTTGAGACGTTGCGAGTCATTTGATCTGAATATCATTTGGTTAGTTTAGCACATTAAATTTAATGTCCATTAGCGAGGTTATTCAAAATAAAATGGCTCAATACCTTTTGGGAAATTTATTTGGTTTGGCAGAAGTTTACCTACTGCCTCAACTCGGATAGTTGTCTCGTTAATGGATTAAAGCCCGGATAAAGTGACCAAGACTCGGTACTGGGTTAGATGATTTTGCTTTTTGAATTTTGGAAGAATTTATGCGATCAGTCACAATACTAGTGACGCTCTTGCTATGCGAAGGAGCTTGCGAGCGTAGAAAGCCATTCAAATGTTGACGCCAAGGGATCGGAGCGGGTAGAGCGTCATCGTGGTGCCCCGATTTTGCAACGTGTTGTAGATTAGCAGTTTAAATAAGTCTTCAAAGTTATATGTCATTGATTGATAAAAGCACAAGGAAAGTGTTAGATACTTCTTGATTACGAATACGAAAAGCACGGCCGTATAAGTAACTGAAAAGTGTCCGATGTCTTTTTCCCTTACCAAGTTTTGCACGGTTTCCTCGGAGGCATAGAGCAAATGCCAGGAATTATGTGTTTTGAGTCCGTGCTTAATGCTCAAAATTACAGGCAGCACTTTCTAAGTTATTAATTATAATATTTATATGAATAAAATCCACGTAAGGGAGGGTCGCGGCCGTGACGAGGGGGAGTGGGTGGAGAGAGAACGAGAGAGTGCTTGCTCGTTTTTGGAAATCGGTACAAATAGGCGCGCGCGCGTCGGCCGAGCTCCCATAGCGCAGAACCGTCTTGATGGTTCTGTGGCTTATAGCCCCCAGCTAAGGGTGATTTTGTCACCCTGAGGTTGTATCCGACCCCGAAGGGAGCTTGATTCACGGTTCTGAGGGTCCCACGTTGCACGGAAAAGTCGAAAGGCGGGCCGTGGCACGTTCTTAGCTGAGGAGCGAGGCGACGTAGCGGCGACCTTTTATGTGACTCTGAATTATAGCGATGGAGGTTCTAGGTTCAAGCGATAAGTTCTTTCTCCCTCCGCGATTCCTCGGCTCTTATCGGCAATGGATTAGGCGATAATTATAATCATAATCTAGGAGCAGCGACGCGGCGATAGATCCAGAGCGAAAGAGATTAATGATTATATGATTGTAGATTCATTTATCTTCTACGCAATGTACCTTAATTGAAAGATTTAAAGGTGATCGGAATATTCTCGTTTAGCTGCGATCCAAACTCAAAGTAGCGTGTAAGGTGTATTCGAAGAAGGAACGTATGGGTGTATAATTTAATCATTTAGAAAGGTTCTGCAACTGCAAAGATCGTAAATATGAAATGCAGTATAGTATTATGAATGCGAGAGATTTGTTGGTAGCTAAGATCCAGTATAAATATCATCGATTAATTGTTGTAATGTAACACATGTCAAGATATATTAGATTTGTAATTTAACGAAAAGTGTAGCTTTGCGAAAGATGAATATAAGTCGATTGAGAAGTTAAAGGTACAAAATAAACATGTTTTGTACGAGGGGGAGTGTTGTTACGGATAGAATCTTATACATATACGAAAGTTGCCTGTTTTACCGAGTCGATCGCGGAGAGAGCGAGATGAAACAAATGATGTAATATAAGCAATGCGCTCGGCTTTCTTCGCCTTTCCTCGGCCGTCATTGATGACGTTTTCGGCAGCGATTAATGCTCGTAGCGACAGTTACCGGCGACCACTCGCGAGAGAAGGAGGTCAAGCGTCGACCTTTTCTGATTATTCTCAGTAATAAAGTATGGTTTTATAACATTAACAGTTTTCACTGGTTATTGCTAAATCTTACCTTCGTCTTGCCCATAACAGTATAAATTGAAATTTTTTTTTATTTACTTTTATATTAATTGATAACTATATCTTAATCCCTAGCGAAAAATAAAAATAAAAACAACTGAAGAAAAAAGTTATAAATTGCAGAAAAATGTCGGAATTAAGACACGGACAACGGTAATTTTTTGTTGTCTTAAGTTTTATTTAGTTAGCTAGATTCTTCAGTTAGATTTTTTTTCTGGTATCAAATTTCACGATTTTGGAAATAAATAAAAAAATAAATAAAACAGATAATAACTATTAATAAGTGAATACAACAGTTTTTTCAGAGTTCAAAACAGTTTTCTTCATTTTATAATTGTTGTCTTTACATTCACTAGTTTTTTCCCAATCAAAACAGCTATCTTCGGATTCCTACACATTTTTCTTAACTTTTCAAATAACGCCTTTAATAACATAATAGAATCGAATTAACGTAACTGTTGAAAACAGTTAAAATCTGGTACCATCCGTAAAAAAGAAAAAAAACAACTAATAATAACTGTAAATAACTGTTATCTTTGTCTCAAATGCGACATTCTTCTACTAAAAATTTCTGTTTTGTTCAGTTATATTGGAGTAGAGAATATCCGTGTAGGAAAATTTGTTTGTGTAGAGTTTGTTCGATGTCAGTAAACTTATTTGCAGCATCCTTTTTATCTTGACCAAATCTCCAGATTACATTTTGTGATATGCATAAAACCATACAACATTCGTCATTTCATATTGTCAAATAGATTGCTAAAAAGAAAAAACAGCATATGTACACAAATGATTATTCGCAGCATCCGTTTCATCTGGACCAATCTTAAAAAAATCTTCATTCATCCTTGTGTATACATATATCATGTGTATACACATATATGTCGTAATATATGTCAAAAATATAAAAAAAATACATTAATTACATCTATTTTTTAAAATTGTTTTCACAGCTTCCAATTTACCTGGACCAAATCTTGAAAATCTATTTTCAGTAGGATCGTATATTTTTATCATATGTTACTGTCTATAAGATTAAATAGTTTTTTTTATAAAATACATCAAGTTTTGTGAAATAAATGCAAAAAAAAATCCGGATGGACGGACGGACAGACATTTTTTAAGTTCCTGTATTGCTAAAAACTAATTGAAATTCGATAGATTTGAGATTTTTCTAAATGATTTACGTTCAAAGCACCTATATAATATAAAATGAATTTAATTTTCTTTTTTACGAGTTTTGGAGGGTTTTAACAAAATAAACTAAAAATAATTTTTTTAATTGTTATCACAGCTTCTAATCTAGCTGGACCAAATCTTGAAAATGTTTTTTGGTAAAAATGTACATTTTTATCATATGTACTTGTCTATACTATTAATTATATTTTTGTTTATAAAATACATCAAGTTTCATGGAATAAAGGCAAAAAAAAATCCGGTTCTTTTACTACTCAAAACTATGTTAAAGATATATTACACATTTTTTTCGGTAACCTGAGTGATTTAAGTTCAAAGAACATTTCTACCGTGAAATAAATTTAATTTTTTTACGTGTTTTGGAAGGTTTTTACAAAATCGTTTAAATATAAAATTTTAATATAGTGTAGACGATTTGTAAGAACGTTTCTTATACTTTCTTCTGACATTTCATATGCCAATGCTGCTATTTCTTGTGCCACGTTGAAGTGGCTAGCGTTGGGATTATCCATTCTCTTCTTTTATTATTCGCTTATGCGCAGTAGTAAATGAGGATAAGTTAAATAAAATCCGAAGAAATATGTAACATCTAAGAAATAAATAGAAAAAAGAAAAAATCTAATCGATTGTCTGGTGAAGAAAAATTCTCACTCCAATTTGTTTGCAAAAAAGGAAAGAAACAATTTTATAATGTTTTTATTTATTTTATAATGGACCTCTCAGTCTGTGATCGCCACCAAGTCTGTTGAACGAGAAAAAACAATTCTTGATTTTCCTAAATATCAAACCGCACAATGATTTAATTATTTATTTGAGCGATTCGCAGAAATAAAAGCTCCTCACTCTATTTTCTTTGTTGGAGTTTGCAGAGAAAATGTCTTTGCTTTCTAATGTCTCGACAAGAAAAAAACATTTAATATTTCTAGCATTCGGCAGGAAAAAAAAGTGAAATTTACTGTGCTGTTAATATTCTAACTTGGTTTACAACTGTCTAAAATAAAAAATAAAATATTCTAATCTCAGAATAGTAAATCAGCTCATACACGAATTCGCAATTGTTTAATCTTACAATATTCGAATAACAATTTTCCGCGAAAATGTTCCTGTGTAAGTCTACACTATCGCGACTACTCTCCGCGCTCGCAAGTATATCAGCTGTTCGCCAAACGGCTGCGCGACGTGAGCGAGTCGAGGGTTACTGTGCGTGTGACGTCACACAACAGGCTAAGTCGCCGGTGTCGCCTCTCGCCTTCAATTTTGGCTAGCGGAAGCCACGCTGCTCTACCGCTACTGGTGTGGTTGCTCGCGGTATTCTAAATAACGAACGATCTACTTGTTACGCCCACTGCAAGATCCGCTTTGAAATTCTGCGGCGTCAAAATAATAATTATAGCGCCACGAGCTAGACACACACCTCGACGACTCGGCGTGTTTAAAAGTGCGATCTCGAGTGCTCGCCGCAATGTCAACAATAACACTTGCGGCGAAGCTGTTTTCGCTTCGCTTTTAAACCGTCAATTTTAATTCAACCTAACTTTCTCGAATTTGTGTGCGTCGCTTTACTTCTCTTTGTTTCAGCGTCAAATAACCACGTGTTTCACTAAATAAAATCCGTACTTGAAAATACTGTAAAGACCGTACTAGATAGTAGGACGGGCTGCGCGAGCCTTACAAATAATTATTTATTCGCGAGAACTAACCTTCGGCTCGAGAGCCTGTTCTGTTACTAAAGTTACACGCGGACTGTGGAATTGAGGATGTCCCACGCTGCTAGACTGCGCGGACGTGTATTTTGCATGCGGACGATATTGTATCCTAGACAGCGTTTGGCGGACGTGTGAGTATCCGATGAACTTACGTTCGTTGCAGGCAAGTCGCTTGTGATACTTTGGTGTCCTACGGACTCTACGTTATGCTCGCTTAACTCGTTTCGTGTGTGGATGCTGATGGTTAGTCCACAATTAAAGTATTCTTACCTGCACAACGTGACTGCGAAGCTGATTCCAATTTATTTGTTCTGATTTAGGTTTAGTTATTATTATCAATTTAGTACACAAGGGTTTTATTTATATTGATTGTTATGTTTTTATGGGCCCAGAGCACTTCGCAGACGTTCAGTTTACAGAGTTGACGGATTTTAGCTATATTTAGCTTAGGATGTTGTCGTTTTACAGTAGTATTTAGTAAGTTTAGTCTTATTTATTTATTAATTGTAAAATACCTATGATTTATCTTAACAACTTACTATTATTATAATCCTGCGCATTCTAGATGGTTCTAATCACCCTTCGTGGCAGATGCTGACTGTATTATCTACACGCGTTCACGTGGCAATTTAAAACAGGGATGGTCAATTGCTCTTGCCAACGCCGGAGATTCCACTCGATGGACCTTAGCTTGTTCTTCTCTCTGTGGCACTGATCTGTATTCAAAGGGCTCTCCAGTGTATGCTATGCCAAGGGACGGATTTAGCACGCTCCCAAGGTATTGGACTGATTTATCACGCTCCAAACACTAACACTAGCAAACACCGCCGCTTCACCTTAGAATCAGTTGTAGTCGCCAGTGAGTAATTCACTACGCAAAAAGGCACTGCGTGGATCGGCTCCGGGGTTTTTAATGTCTCGGTACCGATTCACGCAGTTATGAAATTTAGATGACAAAGATCGTGGTAGTCAAATCAGCATTCGCCACAAAGGATCGACGCGTACGCCTTGTAGTCGTCTTTCACGCACACGAGGAGTGCTGACACAGAGATTAGAGTACTCGCTCCGATTTTCGGCGCTCAGTTGTGTAATGTCGCAGTCGGATGCACCTACGATCCGTATGCACTCTCTACGTGCTCACACGGTTGCCGGTTCGCAGGATGTATAAATATATAATTTAAGAGTATAAACGTGGGGCATTACAATACAAAAGGGCCACTTATGTGTGGGTGCCAATATAACGTGTTCTAGCTATCCAACTGGGTAGACGTTTGTTTTCGTCACCAGACCGTGCTAACTATTCCGATAATCTTCGATTTTCCTCCCCCAGGTTTCCCTAGCTAGTTGGGCAAAAAGCTGGCTAAGAATTATCCCCAACTTGTCGAGGCCAAGAGGAAATTAATGCAGGTCGTCGAAACCGCCAAACAACGCCAACACTATTATTGTTGACATTGCGGCGAGCACTCGGGATCGCACTTTTAAATACGCCGAGTCGTCGAGGTGTGTGTCTAGCTCGTGGCGCTACAATTATTATTTTGACGCCGCAGAATTTCAAAGCAGATCTTGCCAGTGGTTGACATGCAGTGAGCGTATCAAGTAGATTGTTCGTTATTTAGAATACCGCGAGCAACCACACCAGTAGCGGTAGAGCAGCGTGGCTTCCGCTAGCCAAAATTAAAGGCGAGACGCCGGCGACCTAGCCTACTGTGTGAAGTCACACGCACAGTAGCTGCCGACTCGCTCACGGCGCGAAGCCATTCGGCGAACAGCTGATATACTTGCGAGCGCGCAGTATAGTCGCGATAGTGTAGACTTACACAGGAACACTTTCGTGGAAAATTGTTATTCGAATATTGTAAGATTAAACAATTGCGAATTCGTGTATGAGCTGATTTACTATTCTGAGATTAGAATATTTTATTTTTTATTTTAGACAGTTGTAAACCAAGTTAGAATATTAACAGCACAGTAAATTTCACTTTTTTTTCCTGCCGAATGCTAGAAATATTAAATGTTTTTTTCTTGTCGAGACAATAGAAAGCAAAGACATTTTCTCTGCAAACTCCAACAAAGAAAATAGAGTGAGGAGCTTTCATTTCTGCAGATCGCTCAAATAAATAATTAAATCATTATGCGGTTTGATATTTAGGAAAATCAAGAACTGTTTTTTTCTCGTTCTCTCTGATTTACTTGCTTAGGCTGCACAAAGTCAAGTACAGACTTGGTGGCGATCGCAGACTGAGTGGTCTATTATAAAATAAATAAATACAATAAAAGATTGTTTCTTTCCTTTTTTGCAAACAAATTGAAGTGAGAATTTTTCTTCACCAGACAATCGATTAGATTTTTTCCTATTTCTATTTATTTGTAAGATATTACATATTTCTTCGGATTTCATTTAACTTATCCTCATTTACTACTGCGCATAAGCGAATAATAAAAGAAGAGAATGGATAATCCCAACGCTAGCCACTTCAACGTGGCACAAGAAATAGCAGCATGGGCATATGAAATGTCAGAAGAAAGTATAAGAAACGTTCTTACAAATCGTCTACACTATATTAAAATTTTATATTTAAACGATTTTGTAAAAACCTTCCAAAACACGTAAAAAATAATAAATTTATTTCACGGTAGAAATATTCTTTGAACTTAAATCACTCAGGTTACCGAAAAAAATGTGTAATATATCTTTAACATAGTTTTGAGTAGTAAAAGAACCGGATTTTTTTTTTTGCATTTATTCCATGAAACTTGATGTATTTGCGAATAATCATTTGTGTACATATGCTGTTTTTTCTTTTAAGCAATCTATTTGATAATATGAAATAACGAATGATCTATGTATTCATGCATATCATAAGATATAATCAGTCGATTCGGTCCAGATAAAAGGGATGCTGCAATTAAATATTTGTGCAGATATGATCATTTTTTTTAGAGCTTTGTGTTTGTGAATATGAAATGACGAATGTTGTATGTATTCATACACATTACAAGATGTAATCTGCAGATTTGATTCAAATGAAAAGGATGCCGCAAACAATTATTTGTGTCGATATGCTGTTTTTTTAAAGCCATTTATTTGTAAACTTAGACATAATTACCTTTATTCTGATGGTTTTTGAGTTTCTATATACCTCTATTATACCTACGTATAGTAGGGAGTCCATAATTCACTGACCCTAAGATTCCAAAGAAACGAATGGACCAAATCAGCTCAAACACTAGGATATTGTTTAAAAGTACAGTAGTTATGGTATGAATAAGAAGATTTGGTTTAAATTTAAGCGTACGTGAACGTACGCGAATGAACGTAAATGTCCGCGAACATACACAATTATACATGTTTGTACATAATTGTAAAGAAAAGTAATATTTCTTAATTTTCTGATTTTTATATATAGAAGTACACAAGGGAATTTTTAATGACTCGCGGGAGATATTTTATTTATATTAAATGTTCTATAAAAAATATTCATTTATTAAATAATTATATCTTAAGTTAGTTTACATATTTAGTAAGCATTGCTTTATTAAGGGAACTTATAATATTTAAAAAATGATTTGTTTAAATTAAATTATTAAACTAGCGCGCTACACGCGGCCCAACGACCGCTGTGGCTTGCCTGCCTGGCATAGCTTTGCGATGCGTTTGCATATTCGCACGCTTGCGTTTTGCATATAAGGCACGACCGAACGGTGCTTCGCCCGGATTCCCATGGTGCTCGCACTACGCGCTCGCACCGTACGAATGTCGGTTTTGTTAATAAGTTGCTCTAGTAACCAATTCGTATACTAAAGGTTTATGATTATTTAAGGATTTATAATAAAGTTACAATTTGTACAAATAAATGTTTTGATTTTGATCGATATAAAATATATATAAATATATATAATACATTGATAACGGTTTCTGGTATCTAGAATCTATTCGGCTAACGCAATTATACTCTTTGTATGAAAACTCTGGTAAGAGGAGTCAATATTTGGTCCAGAAACCTGCACTTTAACTTGAACTTAACTTGAAACTTGCATTGTATACTGAAAATCGAACCAGAAACCTGTGGTTTGCAAATTTATAATTAATAAGAATTGATAGCATTTGTAAAATTCAATCAATGTAACAACTTTGGATGTTTCTTATCTTTAATGTGTTGTACTGTATGGTAACAGCATGGGATTTGAAGTTGTTTTTTGTTGCATTTACCCCAAAGGTGGGAATAAAAATTGTGATGCATTACATTAATCGATCTTTCAATATTTGGTAACTCTGTAAGCAGACAGAAAATTCAAATTGATTGATATTATTTGACGATGTTTATGACATGTTGTTTGATAATATTGATAGAGAAGTAATGGATCGCATACCTTATTTATAGTTTGGTGAAGTTCAGTAATATAAGTATTTTTATCTCTTCATTGTTCGAAGCCCGATGGTGAAAGTTGCAAAGTACAGAAGATTCTTCGTAATATTGCCTTGTGGGTTGGATTCAAATTGATCGTTTATTTTCCTGTTTGATTTAATAATGTGATCTATATAGAGAAAAAAAAACATTTTTAGATTTAAAACAAAAACAATTTTTTTCATGCAATTTATTTCAAGCCATTCACTTATTATTTATGGTGATAGTACGTCTTGTACAAAACATTTATTGAAAACGTATTATTTGAGGGTTTTCAAATTAATTAAGATAGTACGATGATGTCAAATAAGTATTGGATGAAATAAATTAAATAAATTAAATAAGTCAATAAATCATCAAATAAAATTCATTGTTTCACGTTTTAAATTAATGCTTCGATGGGTCTTCCATTAGTAATTTTTTTTTATTGCATAATTTAAAATAAACGGATTCATCTCAATATTTTGACAGTACGGCTTGGTTGTAAGCACAAAATCAGTTTATTTATCATACTACTGAAAAATAAATTTCTATGAAATAAAGGAGTAATTTGTTTGGAATCTTCAATGAACCTTGAATGAAGCTTTATGGCTTTTGTGATCATTTAGTATTTTGTCATACTGCTTCCTCCTAGAGAAAGCTTTGTAATAGTAAAATTTTGACTTCTAAACTTCTAAAAAATACTTTTTGGTGTGTTAGAAGTTAAAATCCAGTGCTTTAGAAAATGTCCGTATAGATGCTTGTGTGTGTATGTGTGTATGTATACTGTAATATTTCTGGAACTACTCCATCAATATCAATAAAATTTGACATGCATATCTATTTTTAGATTCCGAATTCGGAAAAAACAGTTATTTTTTATTTTCTCAATTATTTTTTTATGGCCATTTTTTGATTTTTGAAAAACACTATTTTGCGTTTTTTACAAACATCTCATTGTTATAAAAAATTTAGCTAAAATGCATTTGAAAGAAAATAAAATTATATACTTTTTCTCGTTTGGTCCTCGGGATCGACCGCTTTGTTCGGCAGATAAATGAAAAAGCTGATTTTTTTTTTAAATTCATATCTCTGATACTAAACATCATAACCTCACGAAAAAAATTATGTCGGTGGGTCATGTGTCAAACTATATCCTATTTCAAGTGATTTGACTACTTATTTTTTTAATAATAAATCGAAAACTGAAAAAAATAAGTTTTTTTATGCCTCGATTACGGATGTAAAAAGGCTTTATTGCACTTGAGATTTTGAAAAAAGTAGGTATTTTATGTGTTTTGGCTAAGTTTATTGCGCAGCTCTCAAACTCCTATGGTTCTTAAGATATCTTAAGAGAAGGTTCGAGAGGCGAACTGTTATCGCTCGAATTCGAACGTATTAGCCTGCACGCACGGCACCGAAAAGGGCGTTGCCGTGGCAACGCGCGCTCGCTCGCTCCTACTCTCTCTCTCTCTCTCTCTCTCCGCCGGTTGCGCGAGCGGCCTTCTACCGCTCTCACTGATTGTATAGTCAGTACGTATTGCCGAAACACTGTGAGCGCACGTACTCGCCTCACAGTGTCGTCCGTAACAATATCGTTGTTCACGCGTCGGTACTTTAATAATAAGTAGCCTTCATTACTTTTCCTTAGAGTTAACACTTGTAAATACACTCTATCTTTCAATAAATATCAAAGCCTTTTCTTACGGTATTTTAATTCAAGTTGACGGTCGTGATTGTTTTTGTTTATTGCCAACTAGTCCATTGAGATCCACAAGTCTCTGACATTTGTTCGAGAGACTATAAATAATCAAGGTTTCAATTTTTTTGAAACTTTTTTATTTTTTATATCTCTAAAACAATGTAGTCAAACGTTTCAAAATTTTATTTGAAGATTCAACATAAAAGATGTTATCTGCTGCTGAAATTTTTAATTATTTCATTAAGCGGTTTTTAAGTAAAAAGCTAAAATGTAAAAATCGTTTTCTCGAAAATTGCGCGAGCGACCTATCTAATGAATAGCCTGTTGTTTTATGATAGTTAGGTTGGTTAGGAACACATATAAACATGCGTGAATTTGGTGAAAAAAATTGACGGCAGTATTTGTATTCTGTAATAAAAAAACAGAGGGGTCTGCAAACTTTAAGACAATGAACCATACACAACTTATATATTAAATTATGTATTAAAAACCGCCTCATACATTAGCAGGCAGATTATACTGTATAGTAAAACAATATTTTATTTATTAGACCTATAAATTCAGTTGGAGGAAGCTACGTGCCAATGAATTGGCAGCGGTTTTTTTTCATTTCATATAATTTTTTTTATAATTTTATTCATTCACATGCAAATAATTTTCAATATGCATATGAAATTTTGTTGGCATGCTCTTACAATGGAAACCATATAGCTTTGTGATCACTGAATATGGTTTCATAATAATTAGCTTGTATGCGATTTAATGAAAAACAAAAATCAATTTGTGTACCATATGAGGTAGAATGATTGTCAGGTGTTACGTGTATAAATTACAATTCTCATAATAAATATTTTAGTTGTTTTACTTGGGGATTTTGAATTTCTTGTAAATTTATATTAAAATCTCAAATAATGATCATATTGTCAAAAGATTCATTATTATTTTTTGCTGCTGCGTGTGCTTCAATAATCATAAGTTGTAATTGATTGAATGGCACATTAGTTTTGTTATAAATGAATATTACAGCTGTGTTGTTGATTTAAAAGCCAGCTTATTAATTGTTCGAAACATTTATCATAATGTTTGATAATATGTCGATTTTCGCAAATACAGGGTATCCGAAAGGCTTTCTAGCATTGCCACAATCTTTATTGGCTATAAGAGCTTAAGAGTCAAGAAATAGTCGATCATTTTGCAGTGTCCACGTTTTAACAAAAATCAAAATATCAGTATTGATAAAGCCTCTATCTTTCAAAATATCTATCAAGTTTTTATTAAGAGACCTAACATTTAGGAAAATTACGGTTGTGTTATTTATTGTTTTGAAATCTTGCGGAAATTCGAGAGAAATTCGATTTTTCGGTATCCAAACTTTCTAAAGTTATTTTATTGAATGCATCTTTTTGTTCGTTGGTATGAAATAAATGAATAGAGTCTCGTGGAGGATAGCATTAATTTTGAATAAGCGTTTGAATTTCTCTCGATTTGAACAGATCATTCATTAAGTCATCCAACGTTCCATTAGCCAAGTTATTGAGAGCTGTTGCGAACGTGTGATCATCTCTCTGGCCCATGATCCCGTCCAATTCAAATATCGAGAATAATCTCCATAAATAAGGGCCGCTTAAAACTGATAACGGATCACGTTTGTCGATATCAAATATCCAACCATCCATTACAGGTTGTAATTGGATGAAATCGTATAAGACAATTATTGATATTCCTCCAAAATTTTCTTGAGAATGGAATATCTCTTAAAGTTGTTTATTTATTTGATTAAACGTCTTTCGCCCTACCATTGAAATTTCGTTGATTATCAGGTATTTTTAATGTGATAATTTTGTACTTATGGCATTAAGCGTTTTGGGTGGCAAAGGAGTCATTACATCGTTGTTTACGGGTAAGTAAAACGTTGAGTGTAATGTAATTCCTTTGATATTAAAGGCTGCTTTACCGGTGTAAGCGCACAAAAGTACATGTACATTGTTTGGGTCATTTCCAGGAATCGAATTGTAATATCTTGTTATCGTTTGCGTTAACTCTGCTATTAGTTTGCTTTTACCTACTCCAACACCGCCATTGATGAACTGATAGATTTTTTTATTGGGATTATTTCTCAAATTATATACGAAATCATGGTGATATCTATATTGTTTGTCATTTAGTTGCCTAATTAATGCATAATATTCGTCGTTTGAAATTTGGCGCAGTAAGTTTATATTTTGCACAATTTCAGTTGTGTTGAAATATTAGGCATCAGTAGGTGAGCTAGGCCGGTACGGGCTCAGGCCGGTTAGAGCTCAGGCCGGTACGGGCTCACCCAACTCACCAGCTCACTGACTCAGCCAACTCACCAGCTCACTGACTCACCCAATTAGTCGGGCTCACCCAACTCACCAGCTTACTCAACTCATCGGCTCACCTAACTGGTCGGCCCCCCTCTCCCCCCAATTTTCATGAACCCTTTTGTCATAAACCCCCAGGGCCGCCCGAGCGCTCTGCTACATGTACCCTCCGCGAAGCTACGTCGCTTGCAGGTTGCGCGATGCCACCTAGCGTGAGAGCCTCTGCTGCAACGCGTAGTGGTGGGGGAGTGCGCAGAATGCGTAACAGTAAAGCCATGCATTCACTGTAACGCATAATGGGAGAAGCGCGCTCGCTGTGGTGGGGAGGTAGCGTACAAACAAGCTTGAACTCGTTTAAGGGGGCACACCACCTTTGAAATTAAAATCAAAATTTTTCATTAAAAATTTATAAATACTTATATAAATGAACCAAATTTGTATTACTATTCTTAGACATAATTACCTTTATTTTGATGGGTTTAGACCTTCTATATACCTCTATAATACTCACCTATAGTAGGGAGTCAATAATTCACTTACCGTAAGATTCCAAAGGAACGTTTTGTCATAAACCCCCAGGGCCGCCCGAGCGCACTGCTACATGTACCCTCCGCGAAGCTACGTCGCTTGCAGGTTGCGCGATGCCACCTAGCGTGAGAGCCTCTGCTGCAACAGAGAGCAGCAGTGTGTGAGAGCCTCTGCTGCAGAAAAAAAGTTACATGATAGTTATGTTAAAATTAATCAAAAATTGATAAAAAAATCAGTAATATGCTTATAAAACTTTTTCTATGAAATTTAAACCAAATCCCCTCATTCATACCATAACTAATGTACTTTTAAACAATATCCTAGAGTTTGAGCTCATTTGGGCCATTCGTTCCTTTGGAATCTTACGGTAAGTGAATTATGGACTCCCTACTATACGTGAGTATTATAGAGGTATATAGAAGGTCTAAACCCATCAAAATAAAGGTAATTATGTCTAAGAATAGTAATACAAATTTGGTTCATTTATATAAGTATTTATAAATTTTTAATGAAAAATTTTGATTTTAATTTCAAAGGTGGTGTGCCCCCTTAAAGATTATTAATCCGCTAAATGCCGCTTTATTTTCCCGCAAGCAAACTAGCCAACTGATGTCTATAAACAAAAGTTAGCCACAAGAAAAAATAATTTCCACTCATCATTACGCAATGGAGTCACTACCAATACTACCTGAGACGACAATACGCAATGAAGAGTGGAGCATTATGCGGTACCTCAAATTGCGAGATACAACTCTGGTGAAGTCTCCACCAGAATGGAAAAAAGAGCTCCCAAAAGAGGTGCAAAAAAAAATTGGTACAAAAGCAGTTGAGACCTGTAAAGGAGCGCCTACGTGAGGCAACAGAAGTGAAAAGTCAAGCAGTCTTCACTAAGAAGAGGCTGCAGGACTGTGCTACAACTCGAGAAGAGTTCCTACACCCTTCCTAAAACAATAAGTTTTTTCCTAGTACAAGGAGCTTTGCTCCAAACCTGGCACATATATATACTCACACAGACATACATACGTACACAAGCACACTCACACACATATATATACTTACATACCCATATTAATCATAAATACTCCCACACAGTTACATACGCACTCATATGTGCAAATCCAGAAAAAACCGGACACTTTTGGGGGTCTGAGTGAACGAAATTGAAATTTGAGTGCACACCTCCCAAACCAACTTTTTTGGGTTACTTAGACCACCCAGAACACGAAAAACCTTGGGATCCCGCGATTACGAAATACTTATATTTTGCCAGGCACTTTAAATTCTCTTATGGGAATTTAACATGAGAAAAATAAACGAAAACAAGCCACGATTCAACTTTACGCACTCAGTGTCTGAAGGCGCAATCCAAAAATGTGTATTACTAGGATCGAAGTATTAGAAGAGAGCTTCAATTTGTGGGCTGGTAAGTTAAAAATAAGTGCCTAGGGAAAAAGTTGTATCAGCTGAAAAATAGCGAAAAATCATGAAAACTGGGATTTTTTACGAAAATCAACGATTTTTCTTATTTTTAAAATCCTTACAAATTTCGATCTCGGCGGTCAATTTTAACCATCCGGGGCTCAAATTAAAGGAAGCCTCCACATATCCCGCAAGATGGCCAACTTTACCTGGGTGGAGGTAGCCGGGGTACGCATTTACAGCTGCTATCTTCCGCCCGGCGACACCATCGAGGATTTCACGAGGTCCCTGGACGCCATCGTCACCAGCGCCCAATCCTCCCGGTTGCCTGTTGTAATCGGGGGGGACTTCAATGCCTGGGCGACGGAATGGGGCAGAGCGAAGACCACCGTTCGCGGACGCACACTCCTCGAAGCCTTCTCCACACTGGAGCTGGAGATCGCTAACAGAGGGACGACTCCTACCTAAGCTAAGGGTAGCAAGTCGTCCATAGTTGACCTGACCTTCATTGATCCAATCATGGTGGGGGAAGGGCACGATTGGAAAGTTAGCTATCGATACACGGGTAGCGACCACCAATCTATCGTGTCTCGGCTCCAGCTGACCAACAGAAGATCCGGGGCAAAGCTGCGAGCTGTGAAGAAGAGATGGTCACCAGCTTCCTTTGACCGAGAAGTGTTTCTCTGCTCCCTAGAGGGAGCAGTGGTGGAAGGGACACCCACCGAGAGAGCCCGAGACCTCGCGACGGCCATAACAGCGGCCTGCGATGCGTCCATAGCCACAAAATCAAACTCCCGTGGCCGACCACCAGTCTATTGGTGGTCAGAGGAAATCGCAGAGTTGCGCCGCGAGTGTCTGCGGGCCAGAAGGCTGCACCAGAGAGCGAGGAATAGGCCGCGGTTTGAGGAGCTGACCGCGGAATATGATGCTAAACGGAAGAGGCTCAAAGCTGCCATCAAGGCTGCGAAGAGAAAGTGCTTGCGCGGCTTCTGTGAGGAAGTAGAAAACGACCCCTGGGACAGGCCGTACAAAACGATCATGAACAAGATCAACCCCAGGGGTGCAGTAACGCCCACCTGCCCTGATTTCCTCGACAGGGTCGTTCGCCACCTTTTCCCACAACAACGGGAAAGGGCACCAGATACGGGCCTGTTGGTAGCGGACGGTGCAGCCGAGCCGCCAGACGTATCAGAAACCAAGTTGAGGATGGCTGCTCAGAAAATCATCCTCAGAAAAGCCCCAGGGCCGGACGGTATACCTGGCCTGGCAGTCAAGACCGCAGCGTTGGAGGTCCCTAGCCTTTTTAGAGACACCTTCAACGCATGCTTAAAGGAAGGATGCTTCCCGGATCAGTGGAAGGTACAAAGGTTGGTACCCCTACCGAAGGGAAGTAAACCCCCGGAGGAGACATCCTCTTACCGACCACTTTGTATGCTGGATATACCCGGGAAGCTATTTGAGCGGATAATAAGTGCCAGGCTGGAGGCAGCCATCCTATCGGAAGGAGATCTTTCCGAAAACCAGTTAGGCTTTCAGAAGGGTCGCTCAACCATCGACGCCATAAGCCGAGTTTTGGAGCTCGCCACCAACGCCATCGGTGGCAATAGAAGAGCCACACGCATGTGCGCAGTCATTACCCTGGACATCAGGAACGCTTTCAACTCGGTTAGATGATTCCTGTTCTTTCAAGGGAAACTTTCTTTTCCACTTCGCTGCTGCATGTGATGGTTAACGTTTCCTGATGTGGTATTGAGAATAACCAAGATTTGTCGTTCTTTAAATAATTCCATTGCGTGTGTACATTTGTTTGATATCGAATGTCATACAATTTCATTGCCTGCTTTGTTGGGTTGATGCCAGCTAACTACATAACCATCCAATCCCTAACCCATGTAACTGGAAACAAGTCAACTCCAAGAAATCTGTTTCAACACAGATGACTAATAGCAGTTCATTCAATAATTACAGCTAACAAAGAATGCGACTAATTTACTTGTAATAATGTCTTGAATTACGTAGTTATACGATTCTGCGTGTTTGTGGTGGAGTAGGTTTTCATTATTTTAAGAAAAAGGAGGCGATTAAACTTGCTGTTCCCAGGGTTAGGTAGGTTAACCTGGTTGTAGTTTGGTTGAAGTGGTTTCTACGGGTTAGGCGGGTTAGGGGAGGTATTTAGGTAGTTAACTGGCTTCTAGTGTAAGGTTTAATTATTTTAAGAAAAAAAAGCGATTCAACTTGCTGTTCCCAGGGTTAGGTTAGTTAGCCTGCTTGTGGTTTGGTAGGGGTGGTTTCTAGGAGTTAGGCGGGTTAGGAGTAGGTGTTTAGGGGAGTAGCTGGCTTCTGCTGTAGGAGTGGATTATTTTAAGAATAAAGGAAGCGATTAAACTCGCTGTTGCCTGGGTTAGGTGGGTTTGCCTGCTCGTGGTTTAATAGGGGTGGTTTTTAGGGGTCGGATAGGTTAAGGGGAAGATGATACAATAATTTTCGCACCTGTAGCTCAAACTTCATGCTATTCTAAAGAGATTAATAAAAATTCATAGCTATCCGATTTAAAATAACGCGTGGCTGGAATTTTGTCCATTTTCTCCCACTGTGCGCCGCAGGTGCCCTCGACTCCAACTCGTGCTCAAATCTCACCCTCGTTAGAAATAGCCCGTTCCCCCTCTAGTTGCACAATATACTATAACACCTCCGCAACTAGTGGAAAGGGGTCCGCAGAAATTGATGGAAACAAGTTCGCAAGGTTTTGTCGCCACAATGGGGGACGTCTTACCGAGTTTAGATACCGTATAAGATTTATTTCTTTGACAGGAGTCACATCTTTTGAGAATACGAGCTACTCTTTTCTTTAGATTCGGAAAGAAAAAAAAAATAAAGCTGTCTCAGTGACAGCCGATAGAAGTGAATACTTAAATAGATGGTGTAGAATTTTGAAAAATTTTAAATAGTTAAATGCTGGTGAAAAGAAATCTAATTCTATGCTTATCATTATCAATAAAGCTGTTACTAATCGCAGATAATCTCATTACAGTCGTTATAGTCCGGTGGCACACTTTCATAATAAAACTGCTCATTGTCGTTTGATAAGTTATTTGGTTCTGAATGCTTAGGTAACGGTGGTAGTGCTGTCGTCGTAATCCGGTTATTTTAAGTTTTTTATGTTAGCAAACACAACTTGTCATTATTTTTTAGTCTGTCACCTTTTACTTTTTTTATTTGTTAATTTATTATTCAATCAAATATTTTGTTTACTGTCTTTTGAATCCGTTAGTTATGCTGTCGTTATATAGTTTGGGTAGTTAATGCTGGTGGTAAAAAAAATCTATTGTATGGCCTTAACCGACGTAATTATATTTACAGATTATTAGCTAGTTAAATACTAATGATTATGTATAAAACTTATTACCGACAATTTTATTACAGACGTTACAGTCCAGTTGTCTCGTTTGATAATGTAACGAATCAATATAGTATGAAAATTTATTCAATACTGATGGCGTATGTAACGGTGATAGTGAAGTCGCTGTTATCCGTTAATTTATGTTGCTAATGTTCGCAACTACAACCTATAATTATTTTTCAGTCTGCTTCCACTGACTGTCTTTCTTTTATAATTTTATTATTTAATTTGACCTTTAACTCACATAATTACAGATTCTTAGTTACTGAAATCCTGATCGTTATAGTAAAACTCTTACACTTATCACCGATAATCTCATTGCAGTCCGGTGTCTTTCTTTTGTAGATCTATTATGCAATCAAATATTTAGTCTACCGCCCTTTAATCGCGTTGGTTATACTGTCGGCATAGTCCGGATGATTATTCTTGTCATGTTAAAAAAAAAACTATGCCATCGCCTTTAACTTAACCAATTATATTTACAGATTCTTAGCTAGTTAGAAACTAATCAATATATATGAAGCTATTACTTCTTACCGATAATCTTATTACATTCCGGTGGTATCGTTTGATAACGTAACGAGTCAATGTATTATGAAAATTTATTCGATTATGAATGCGTAGTTATCAGTGGTTGTGCTGTCATTGTTATCCGGTTACTCTAAAAGTTACTAATGTTTACAACCACAACCTGTTATTAGTTTCCGGTTTGCTACCATTGACAGTTAGGTCAAGCAACAGAGCATTTCTTCGTGACATAAAGACTATAGAAAAACCAACTGTTGCGTCATGTGAAGGTCAGTTATTAGATGAAAACTGCACACTTTCCAACACCTGAATCATTGTCTTATGCTTTGTTATTAACAAATTAGTGCACTTTTTTTTTTTAATATACAGTGGAAACTATTTAAAGAATCTTTTTGCTGCAATAGGATTAGTTGTTGAGAACAAAATTCCGAAGAGAATGAGATCTCGAATGATGCAATCGGACAATTAAAGCTAAAGTTATTGCGAAAAAACCGAAAAATTCTCAATTTTTTTGAAAAATTTATAACTTTGCCAATTTTAAATATTCAGAAATGAAATTTTGCACACAAGTAGCTATTAACATATACCTCATGTGTGCAAAACCCGGTTTCTGTCGGACAAATAGTTTTTGTGCAGTTGCTGCCGGAAAATTATTTTGCGATTTTTTGCACTAATTTGTTAATAACAAAGCATAAGTCAATGATTCAGGAGTTGGAAAGTGTGCAGTTTTCATCTACTAACTGACCTTCACATGACCCAACAGTTCGTTTTTCTATAGTCTCTATGACACCAAAAGGGCATTTTTTTGCTCTGTTGCTTGGCCTAAGACTGTCTTTTGTTAATTTATTATTAAATAAAATATTCAGTCTATTGCCCTTTTGTTGCGTTAGTTTTGCTGTTGTTATAGTCTGGATGAATAGTCCTGGTCATGTTGTTGTTTTAGTCCAGATGACTAACTCTGGTCACAAAAAATCTAAGCCACCAAATTATATTTACAGATTCTTACCTGGTTAAATATTATTCAATATATATATAAAGCTGTTACTTATCACCGATAATCTTATTATAGTCGTTATAGTCCGATAGTGCAGTTTCGAAACGTAACGGATTAATGTAGTATACAAATTTATTCGATTCTGACTGCGTAGGTATCGGTGGTTGTGCTGTCGTCGTTATCCGGTTACTCTAAGATGCTAATGTTTGCAACCACAACCTCTTATTATTTTCCGGTCTTCTTCCACTGGTCGTCTTCCTTTTGTAATTTCATTATTCAATTAAACATATTTCATACCGTGCTTCTAACGCCTGATTAACGTTGTCGTTTTAGTAAGGGTGATTAATGCTATTGATGTTTTGAAAAAATCTATTTCATGACCTCTTACTGGCATAATTATATTTACAGATTATTAGCTACTTAAGTCCTGATCATTATAATGAATCTGACAATTATCACCGATAATCTCATTGCAGTCGTTTCAGTCCGGTGGTGAGGTTTTAAACGTAACGAATCAATAGAGTATGAAAATTTATTCAAAACCGACTGCGTAGGCGGCGATGGTAATGCCTTCGCTGTTATCCTGATACTTTAAGTCGCTTATGTTGGCAACTTCAACTTGTAATTATTTTCCGGTCTGCTACCATTGACTGTCTTTCTTTTGTTAATTTATTACGCAATCCAATATTTAGTCCACCCCCCTTTTATCGCGTTAGTTATGCTGTCGTTATAGTCTGTATGACTAATTCTGGTCATCTTTGAAAAAACTCTATTCCATGACCTATAACTCACTTAATTATGTTTACGGACTCCTAGTTACTCAAATCCTGAGCATTATAATAAAACTGACACTTATCAACGATAATCTCATTGCAATCGTACCAGTCCGGTGGTGTAGTTTTAAATAAAGCGGAGCAATGTTGTCTCAAAATGTATTCGATTCTGATTGCGTAGGCGACGATTGTAATGCATTTACTGTTTTCCTGTTACTTTTAGTTGCTTATGTTGGCAACTTCAACTTGTCATTATTTTCCGGTCTGCTACCATTGACTGTCTTTATTTTGTTAATTCATTATTAACTAAAATTTTTAGTCTACCGCCCTTTTGTTTCGTTATTTTTGCTGTTGTTATAGTCCGGATGACTAATTCTGGTCTGGTCTATTCCATAGCCTTCAACACGCATAATGATATTTACAAATTCTTAGCATGTTGAATACTGATCAATATATACAAAGCTGTTCCTTATCACCGATAATCTCAGTCGAGTTGTTACAGTCCGGTGGTGTAGTTTGACAACGTAACGGGTCAATGTAGTATGAAAATTTATTGTATTATGAAAGCGTAGGTATCGGTGGCTGTGCTGGCGTAGTTATCCTGTTACTATAAGATGCTAATGTTTGGAACTACACCCTGTTATTATTTTCCGGTCTGCTTCCACCGTTTGTCTTATTCCCGTAATTTTATTTTTTAATTAAACATTTTTTATACTGTGCTTTTAACGCCTGACGTTATAGTACGGTTGATTAATGCTCGTAATGTTTAGAAAAAATCTATTCCATGACCTTTAACCCACCTTATTATATTTACAGATTCTTAGCTAGTCAAATACTAATCAATAGATATAAAGCTGTTAATTATCACCAATAATCTTACTACAATCTTTGCTGTCTGGTGGTGTTGTCTGACAACGTAAGGGGTCAATATAGTATGAAAATTAATTGGAAACTGTCTTCGTAGGTAGCGGTGGTACTACAGTCGCCGTTATTCGGTTAATTGATGTTGCTAATGTTGGCAACTTCAACTTGTCATTATTTTCCGGTCTACTAACATTGAAATCTTATTTATTATTACCTTTATTTGAGTACCTGAAATCGCGATCTGGAAAACTTGTTAGGAAGTAATTCGTGAATAAATGTTAGATGAAAGGTGTTATAAATTATTAGCAGTCAAAGTAATACGAAAGGTACAATGCGTTTATTTCTTTCTAATTAATCACAGAGCAATGGAATATTACAAAATAACTATGATTCTAGAAGCTGTTACTTATCACCAATGATCTTATTGCAGTCGTTACAGTCCAGTTGTGTCGTCTGATAACGTAACGGGTCAATCTAGTATTAACATTTATTCTATTATGACTGCGTAGGTATCGGTGGTTGTGCAATCGTTGTTATCCGGTTACTCTAAGTTGCTATTGTTTGCAACCACCATCTGTTTTTTTTTCCGGTCTGCTTCTAATCAATGTCTTTATTTCGTAACTTACTTATTTATTCAAACGTTTAGTATACCGTGCTTTTATCGCCTTATTAATGCTTAAATTGCTGCTGTTGATTGTCTTCTTTCTGCAACTTCTTTATTTAATTAAAAATTGTTTATACTGTGACTTTCAACGTCTTATTATTGCTGTCGTTGTAGTACGGTTGGTTAATGCTGGTGATGTTTAAAAAAATCTATTTCGTGACCTTTATCCCCCATGATTATATTTACAGATTCTTATATACTCAAATCCTAAGCATTATAATAAAACTGACAATTATCACCGAAAATCTCATTGCAGTCGTTACAGTCCGGTGGTGCAGTTTTAAATGTAGCGGTTCTATGCAGTCTAAAAATGCATTCTATGCTGACTGCGTAAGCGACGATTGTAATGCCTTCGTTGTTATCCTGTTACTTTAAGTTGCTTATGTTGGCAACATAAACTTGTTATTCTTCTTCGGTCTGCTACCATTGACTGTCCTTCTTTTGTTAATTTATTATACAATCAAATATTTAGTCCACCGCACTTTTACTGCGTTAGTTTTGCTGTCGATATAGTCCGGATGAATTATTCTGGTCACGTTCAGAAAAAATTAATTCCATGACCTAAATTACCACCACACTTGTAAAAACGTCGTCTTTATCCGGCCTTCCAGGGGTTGATAGTTTTATGATATCCTCATTTTACAACTTTCTTGTTTGCCAACCCAGATCAGTTAAAGTAATCACAATGTCGCCGTTATTGGGTAAAAAATTTATGTTTATGATAATATATGTTTTACTAACAATCCTTACGCTATACTAGCGCAGGTTGTTTGCTGCCCTTACACTGTCATTTTTTACGGTCCTTAAGTACAACACTTGAATAAATGCGAAATGTCGACATTATGCGGTTTGAATTATTATATGACAATATACTATTGTAATAAGCCTAATGTTATAATGACTACATTGCAATTTGAGATACTATATTGTCGTTCTTATCGTGGATTAGTTTTCTTCTGTTATAATTGAATATGTCGATAGTATCCGGTCATTAAAGGTCTTATTAGATTATGAATAAATTAATAAATTTTATCAGTAGATTTAGTCTAGGTCAGCTCCCTTTGTTCAAAGTTGATGTACTGTAGTTCGATTCCGGTCCTTAAGTACGACACTTTACTAAAAGCAAAATGTCGTCATTATCCGGTTTGAATTATTTTACGAAAATATAGTATTGCAATAAGCCTAATGTTATAGTGACTACGTTGAAATTTGAGATACTATATTGTCGTTCTTATTCTGGATCAGTTTTTTTCCGTTAAAATTGAAAATGTCGTTAGTATCTGGTCATTAAAGGGATTTTTAGATTATGAATAAATTAATGTATTTTATCAGGATATTTAGTCTAGGTCAGCTCCGTTTGTTCAAAGTTGATGTACTGTAGTTCGTTTCCGGTCCTCAAGTACAACACTTGAGTAAATGAAAAATGTCGTCATCATCCGGTTTGAATTATTATATGAAAATATACTATTGCAATAAGCCTAATGTTATAGTGACTACGTTGAAATTTGAGATACTATATTGTCGTTCTTATTCTGGATCAGTTTTTTTCCGTTAAAATTGAAAATGTCGTTAGTATCTGGTCATTAAAGGGATTTTTAGATTAGGAATAAATTAATGTATTTTATCAGTAGATTTAGTCTAGGTCAGCTCCCTTTGTTCAAAGTTGATGTACTGTAGTTCGATTCCGGTCCTTAAGTACGACACTTTACTAAAAGCAAAATGTCGTCATTATCCGGTTTGAATTATTTTACGAAAATATAGTATTGTAACACGCCTAATGTTATAGTGACTACGTTGAAATTTGAGATACTATATTGTCGTTCTTATTCTGGATCAGTTTTTTTCCGTTAAAATTGAAAATGTCGTTAGTATCCGGTCATTAAAGGGATTTTTAGATTATGAATAAATTAATGTATTTTATCAGTAGATTTAGTCTAGGTCAGCTCCCTTTGTTCAAAGTTGATGTACTGTAGTTCGATTCCGGTCCTTAAGTACGACACTTTACTAAAAGCAAAATGTCGTCATTATCCGGTTTGAATTATTTTACGATAATATAGTATTGTACCAGGCCTAATGTTATAGTGACTACGTTGCAATTTGAGATACTATATTGTCGTTCTTATCGTGGATTAGTTTTCTTCTGTTATAATTGAATATGTCGACAGTATTGGGTCATTAAAGGGATTTTTAGATTATGAATAAATTAATGTATTTTATCAGGATATTTAGTCTAGGTCAGCTCCCTTTGTTCAAAGTTGATGTACTGTGGTTCGTTTCCGGTCCTCAAGTACAACACTTGAATAAATGCAAAATGTTGTCATTATTCGGTTTGAATTATTTTACGAAAATATAGTATTGTAACACGCCTAATGTTATAGTGACTACGTTGAAATTTGAGATACTATATTGTCGTTCTTATTCTGGATCAGTTTTTTTTCGTTAAAATTGAAAATGTCGTTAGTATCCGGTCATTAAAGGGATTTTTAGATTATGAATAAATTAATGTATTTTATCAGTAGATTTAGTCTAGGTCAGCTCCCTTTGTTCAAAGTTGATGTACTGTAGTTCGATTACGGTCCTTAAGTACGACACTTTACTAAAAGCAAAATGTCGTCATTATCCGGTTTGAATTATTTTACGATAATATAGTATTGTACCAGGCCTAATGTTATAGTGACTACGTTGCAATTTGAGATACTATATTGTCGTTCTTATCGTGGATTAGTTTTCTTCTGTTATAATTGAATATGTCGACAGTATTGGGTCATTAAAGGGATTTTTAGATTATGAATAAATTAATGTATTTTATCAGGATATTTAGTCTAGGTCAGCTCCCTTTGTTCAAAGTTGATGTACTGTGGTTCGTTTCCGGTCCTCAAGTACAACACTTGAATAAATGCAAAATGTTGTCATTATTCGGTTTGAATTATTTTACGAAAATATAGTATTGTAACACGCCTAATGTTATAGTGACTACGTTGAAATTTGAGATACTATATTGTCGTTCTTATTCTGGATCAGTTTTTTTTCGTTAAAATTGAAAATGTCGTTAGTATCCGGTCATTAAAGGGATTTTTAGATTATGAATAAATTAATGTATTTTATCAGGATATTTAGTCTAGGTCAGCTCCCTTTGTTCAAAGTTGATGTACTGTAGTTCGATTCCGGTCCTTAAGTACGACACTTTACTAAAAGCAAAATGTCGTCATTATCCGGTTTGAATTATTTTACGAAAATATAGTATTGTACCACGCCTAATGTTATAGTGACTACGTTGAAATTTGAGATACTATATTGTCGTTCTTATTCTGGATCAGTTTATTTCCGTTAAAATTGAAAATGTCGTTAGTATCCGGTCATTAAAGGGATTTTTAGATTATGAATAAATTAATGTATTTTATCAGGATATTTAGTCTAGGTCAGCTCCCTTTGTTCAAAGTTGATGTACTGTGGTTCGTTTCCGGTCCTCAAGTACAACACTTGAATAAATGCAAAATGTTGTCATTATTCGGTTTGAATTATTTTACGAAAATATAGTATTGTAACACGCCTAATGTTATAGTGACTACGTTGAAATTTGAGATACTATATTGTCGTACTTATTCTGGATCAGTTTTTTTTCGTTAAAATTGAAAATGTCGTTAGTATCCGGTCATTAAAGGGATTTTTAGATTATGAATAAATTAATGTATTTTATCAGGATATTTAGTCTAGGTCAGCTCCCTTTGTTCAAAGTTGATGTACTGTAGTTCGATTCCGGTCC
Source organism: Nasonia vitripennis (assembly GCF_009193385.2). Classification (NCBI taxonomy): domain Eukaryota; kingdom Metazoa; phylum Arthropoda; class Insecta; order Hymenoptera; family Pteromalidae; genus Nasonia; species Nasonia vitripennis. The sequence goes on along the minus strand of NW_022279619.1, from coordinate 17,406 downwards.
TTAAGTACGACACTTTACTAAAAGCAAAATGTCGTCATTATCCGGTTTGAATTATTTTACGAAAATATAGTATTGTAACACGCCTAATGTTATAGTGACTACGTTGAAATTTGAGATACTATATTGTCGTTCTTATTCTGGATCAGTTTTTTTCCGTTAAAATTGAAAATGTCGTTAGTATCCGGTCATTAAAGGGATTTTTAGATTATGAATAAATTAATGTATTTTATCAGGATATTTAGTCTAGATCAGCTCCGTTTGTTCAAAGTTGATGTACTGTCGTTCGTTTCCGGTCCTCAAGTACAACACTTGAATAAATGCAAAATGATGTCATTATCCGAGTTGAATTATTATATGACTATATACTATTGTAATAAGCCTAATGTTATAGTGTCGACGTTTCAATTTGACATACTATATTGTCGTTCTTATCCTGGATTAGTTTTTTCCGTTATAATTGAATATGTCGTTATTATCCGGTCCTTAAAGGGATTATTAGATTATGAATAAATTAATAAATTTTATCAGGATATTTAGTCTAGGTCAGCTCCGTTTGTTCAAAGTTGATGTACTGTAGTTCGTTTCCGGTCCTCAAGTACAACACTTGAGTAAATGAAAAATGTCGTCATCATCCGGTTTGAATTATTATATGACAATATACTATTGCAATTAGCCTAATGTTATAGTGACTACGTTGAAATTCGAGATACTATATTGTCGTTCTTATTCTGGATCAGTTTTTTTCCGTTAAAATTGAAAATGTCGTTAGTATCCGGTCATTAAAGGGATTTTTAGATTATGAATAAATTAATGTATTTTATCAGTAGATTTAGTCTAGGTCAGCTCCCTTTGTTCAAAGTTGATGTACTGTAGTTCGTTTCCGGTCCTCAAGTACAACACTTGAGTAAATGAAAAATGTCGTCATCATCCGGTTTGAATTATTATATGAAAATATACTATTGCAATAAGCCTAATGTTATAGTGACTACGTTGAAATTTGAGATACTATATTGTCGTTCTTATTCTGGATCAGTTTTTTTCCGTTAAAATTGAAAATGTCGTTAGTATCTGGTCATTAAAGGGATTTTTAGATTATGAATAAATTAATGTATTTTATCAGTAGATTTAGTCTAGGTCAGCTCCCTTTGTTCAAAGTTGATGTACTGTAGTTCGATTCCGGTCCTTAAGTACGACACTTTACTAAAAGCAAAATGTCGTCATTATCCGGTTTGAATTATTTTACGAAAATATAGTATTGTAACACGCCTAATGTTATAGTGACTACGTTGAAATTTGAGATACTATATTGTCGTTCTTATTCTGGATCAGTTTTTTTCCGTTAAAATTGAAAATGTCGTTAGTATCCGGTCATTAAAGGGATTTTTAGATTATGAATAAATTAATGTATTTTATCAGTAGATTTAGTCTAGGTCAGCTCCCTTTGTTCAAAGTTGATGTACTGTAGTACGATTCCGGTCCTTAAGTACGACACTTTACTAAAAGCAAAATGTCGTCATTATCCGGTTTGAATTATTTTACGATAATATAGTATTGTACCAGGCCTAATGTTATAGTGACTACGTTGCAATTTGAGATACTATATTGTCGTTCTTATCGTGGATTAGTTTTCTTCTGTTATAATTGAATATGTCGACAGTATTGGGTCATTAAAGGGATTTTTAGATTATGAATAAATTAATGTATTTTATCAGGATATTTAGTCTAGGTCAGCTCCCTTTGTTCAAAGTTGATGTACTGTGGTTCGTTTCCGGTCCTCAAGTACAACACTTGAATAAAAGCAAAATGTCGTCATTATCCGGTTTGAATTATTTTACGAAAATATAGTATTGTAACACGCCTAATGTTATAGTGACTACGTTGAAATTTGAGATACTATATTGTCGTTCTTATTCTGGATCAGTTTTTTTCCGTTAAAATTGAAAATGTCGTTAGTATCCGGTCATTAAAGGGATTTTTAGATTATGAATAAATTAATAAATTTTATCAGGATATTTAGTCTAGGTCAGCTCCGTTTGTTCAAAGTTGATGTACTGTAGTTCGTTTCCGGTCCTCAAGTACAACACTTGAGTAAATGAAAAATGTCGTCATCATCCGGTTTGAATTATTATATGAAAATATACTATTGCAATAAGCCTAATGTTATAGTAACTACGTTGAAATTTGAGATACTATATTGTCGTTCTTATTCTGGATCAGTTTTTTTCCGTTAAAATTGAAAATGTCGTTAGTATCCGGTCATTAAAGGGATTTTTAGATTATGAATAAATTAATGTATTTTATCAGTAGATTTAGTCTAGGTCAGCTCCCTTTGTTCAAAGTTGATGTACTGTAGTTCGATTCCGGTCCTTAAGTACGACACTTTACTAAAAGCAAAATGTCGTCATTATCCGGTTTGAATTATTTTACGATAATATAGTATTGTACCAGGCCTAATGTTATAGTGACTACGTTGCAATTTGAGATACTATATTGTCGTTCTTATCGTGGATTAGTTTTCTTCTGTTATAATTGAATATGTCGACAGTATTGGGTCATTAAAGGGATTTTTAGATTATGAATAAATTAATGTATTTTATCAGGATATTTAGTCTAGGTCAGCTCCCTTTGTTCAAAGTTGATGTACTGTGGTTCGTTTCCGGTCCTCAAGTACAACACTTGAATAAATGCAAAATGTTGTCATTATTCGGTTTGAATTATTTTACGAAAATATAGTATTGTAACACGCCTAATGTTATAGTGACTACGTTGAAATTTGAGATACTATATTGTCGTTCTTATTCTGGATCAGTTTTTTTTCGTTAAAATTGAAAATGTCGTTAGTATCCGGTCATTAAAGGGATTTTTAGATTATGAATAAATTAATGTATTTTATCAGGATATTTAGTCTAGGTCAGCTCCCTTTGTTCAAAGTTGATGTACTGTGGTTCGTTTCCGGTCCTCAAGTACAACACTTGAATAAATGCAAAATGTTGTCATTATTCGGTTTGAATTATTTTACGAAAATATAGTATTGTAACACGCCTAATGTTATAGTGACTACGTTGAAATTTGAGATACTATATTGTCGTACTTATTCTGGATCAGTTTTTTTTCGTTAAAATTGAAAATGTCGTTAGTATCCGGTCATTAAAGGGATTTTTAGATTATGAATAAATTAATGTATTTTATCAGGATATTTAGTCTAGATCAGCTCCGTTTGTTCAAAGTTGATGTACTGTAGTTCGATTCCGGTCCTTAAGTACGACACTTTACTAAAAGCAAAATGTCGTCATTATCCGGTTTGAATTATTTTACGATAATATAGTATTGTACCAGGCCTAATGTTATAGTGACTACGTTGCAATTTGAGATACTATATTGTCGTTCTTATCGTGGATTAGTTTTCTTCTGTTATAATTGAATATGTCGACAGTATTGGGTCATTAAAGGGATTTTTAGATTATGAATAAATTAATGTATTTTATCAGGATATTTAGTCTAGGTCAGCTCCCTTTGTTCAAAGTTGATGTACTGTGGTTCGTTTCCGGTCCTCAAGTACAACACTTGAATAAAAGCAAAATGTCGTCATTATCCGGTTTGAATTATTTTACGAAAATATAGTATTGTAACACGCCTAATGTTATAGTGACTACGTTGAAATTTGAGATACTATATTGTCGTTCTTATTCTGGATCAGTTTTTTTCCGTTAAAATTGAAAATGTCGACAGTATTGGGTCATTAAAGGGATTTTTAGATTATGAATAAATTAATAAATTTTATCAGGATATTTAGTCTAGGTCAGCTCCGTTTGTTCAAAGTTGATGTACTGTAGTTCGTTTCCGGTCCTCAAGTACAACACTTGAGTAAATGAAAAATGTCGTCATCATCCGGTTTGAATTATTATATGAAAATATACTATTGCAATAAGCCTAATGTTATAGTGACTACGTTGAAATTTGAGATACTATATTGTCGTTCTTATTCTGGATCAGTTTTTTTCCGTTAAAATTGAAAATGTCGTTAGTATCTGGTCATTAAAGGGATTTTTAGATTATGAATAAATTAATGTATTTTATCAGTAGATTTAGTCTAGGTCAGCTCCCTTTGTTCAAAGTTGATGTACTGTAGTTCGATTCCGGTCCTTAAGTACGACACTTTACTAAAAGCAAAATGTCGTCATTATCCGGTTTGAATTATTTTACGAAAATATAGTATTGTAACACGCCTAATGTTATAGTGACTACGTTGAAATTTGAGATACTATATTGTCGTTCTTATTCTGGATCAGTTTTTTTCCGTTAAAATTGAAAATGTCGTTAGTATCCGGTCATTAAAGGGATTTTTAGATTATGAATAAATTAATGTATTTTATCAGTAGATTTAGTCTAGGTCAGCTCCCTTTGTTCAAAGTTGATGTACTGTAGTACGATTCCGGTCCTTAAGTACGACACTTTACTAAAAGCAAAATGTCGTCATTATCCGGTTTGAATTATTTTACGATAATATAGTATTGTACCAGGCCTAATGTTATAGTGACTACGTTGCAATTTGAGATACTATATTGTCGTTCTTATCGTGGATTAGTTTTCTTCTGTTATAATTGAATATGTCGACAGTATTGGGTCATTAAAGGGATTTTTAGATTATGAATAAATTAATGTATTTTATCAGGATATTTAGTCTAGGTCAGCTCCCTTTGTTCAAAGTTGATGTACTGTGGTTCGTTTCCGGTCCTCAAGTACAACACTTGAATAAAAGCAAAATGTCGTCATTATCCGGTTTGAATTATTTTACGAAAATATAGTATTGTAACACGCCTAATGTTATAGTGACTACGTTGAAATTTGAGATACTATATTGTCGTTCTTATTCTGGATCAGTTTTTTTCCGTTAAAATTGAAAATGTCGTTAGTATCCGGTCATTAAAGGGATTTTTAGATTATGAATAAATTAATAAATTTTATCAGGATATTTAGTCTAGGTCAGCTCCGTTTGTTCAAAGTTGATGTACTGTAGTTCGTTTCCGGTCCTCAAGTACAACACTTGAGTAAATGAAAAATGTCGTCATCATCCGGTTTGAATTATTATATGAAAATATACTATTGCAATAAGCCTAATGTTATAGTAACTACGTTGAAATTTGAGATACTATATTGTCGTTCTTATTCTGGATCAGTTTTTTTCCGTTAAAATTGAAAATGTCGTTAGTATCCGGTCATTAAAGGGATTTTTAGATTATGAATAAATTAATGTATTTTATCAGTAGATTTAGTCTAGGTCAGCTCCCTTTGTTCAAAGTTGATGTACTGTAGTTCGATTCCGGTCCTTAAGTACGACACTTTACTAAAAGCAAAATGTCGTCATTATCCGGTTTGAATTATTTTACGATAATATAGTATTGTACCAGGCCTAATGTTATAGTGACTACGTTGCAATTTGAGATACTATATTGTCGTTCTTATCGTGGATTAGTTTTCTTCTGTTATAATTGAATATGTCGACAGTATTGGGTCATTAAAGGGATTTTTAGATTATGAATAAATTAATGTATTTTATCAGGATATTTAGTCTAGGTCAGCTCCCTTTGTTCAAAGTTGATGTACTGTGGTTCGTTTCCGGTCCTCAAGTACAACACTTGAATAAATGCAAAATGTTGTCATTATTCGGTTTGAATTATTTTACGAAAATATAGTATTGTAACACGCCTAATGTTATAGTGACTACGTTGAAATTTGAGATACTATATTGTCGTTCTTATTCTGGATCAGTTTTTTTTCGTTAAAATTGAAAATGTCGTTAGTATCCGGTCATTAAAGGGATTTTTAGATTATGAATAAATTAATGTATTTTATCAGGATATTTAGTCTAGGTCAGCTCCCTTTGTTCAAAGTTGATGTACTGTGGTTCGTTTCCGGTCCTCAAGTACAACACTTGAATAAATGCAAAATGTTGTCATTATTCGGTTTGAATTATTTTACGAAAATATAGTATTGTAACACGCCTAATGTTATAGTGACTACGTTGAAATTTGAGATACTATATTGTCGTACTTATTCTGGATCAGTTTTTTTTCGTTAAAATTGAAAATGTCGTTAGTATCCGGTCATTAAAGGGATTTTTAGATTATGAATAAATTAATGTATTTTATCAGGATATTTAGTCTAGATCAGCTCCGTTTGTTCAAAGTTGATGTACTGTAGTTCGATTCCGGTCCTTAAGTACGACACTTTACTAAAAGCAAAATGTCGTCATTATCCGGTTTGAATTATTTTACGATAATATAGTATTGTACCAGGCCTAATGTTATAGTGACTACGTTGCAATTTGAGATACTATATTGTCGTTCTTATCGTGGATTAGTTTTCTTCTGTTATAATTGAATATGTCGACAGTATTGGGTCATTAAAGGGATTTTTAGATTATGAATAAATTAATGTATTTTATCAGGATATTTAGTCTAGGTCAGCTCCCTTTGTTCAAAGTTGATGTACTGTGGTTCGTTTCCGGTCCTCAAGTACAACACTTGAATAAAAGCAAAATGTCGTCATTATCCGGTTTGAATTATTTTACGAAAATATAGTATTGTAACACGCCTAATGTTATAGTGACTACGTTGAAATTTGAGATACTATATTGTCGTTCTTATTCTGGATCAGTTTTTTTCCGTTAAAATTGAAAATGTCGTTAGTATCCGGTCATTAAAGGGATTTTTAGATTATGAATAAATTAATAAATTTTATCAGGATATTTAGTCTAGGTCAGCTCCGTTTGTTCAAAGTTGATGTACTGTAGTTCGTTTCCGGTCCTCAAGTACAACACTTGAGTAAATGAAAAATGTCGTCATCATCCGGTTTGAATTATTATATGACAATATACTATTGCAATTAGCCTAATGTTATAGTGACTACGTTGAAATTTGAGATACTATATTGTCGTTCTTATTCTGGATCAGTTTTTTTCCGTTAAAATTGAAAATGTCGTTAGTATCCGGTCATTAAAGGGATTTTTAGATTATGAATAAATTAATGTATTTTATCAGTAGATTTAGTCTAGGTCAGCTCCCTTTGTTCAAAGTTGATGTACTGTAGTTCGTTTCCGGTCCTCAAGTACAACACTTGAGTAAATGAAAAATGTCGTCATCATCCGGTTTGAATTATTATATGAAAATATACTATTGCAATAAGCCTAATGTTATAGTAACTACGTTGAAATTTGAGATACTATATTGTCGTTCTTATTCTGGATCAGTTTTTTTCCGTTAAAATTGAAAATGTCGTTAGTATCTGGTCATTAAAGGGATTTTTAGATTATGAATAAATTAATGTATTTTATCAGTAGATTTAGTCTAGGTCAGCTCCCTTTGTTCAAAGTTGATGTACTGTAGTTCGATTCCGGTCCTTAAGTACGACACTTTACTAAAAGCAAAATGTCGTCATTATCCGGTTTGAATTATTTTACGAAAATATAGTATTGTAACACGCCTAATGTTATAGTGACTACGTTGAAATTTGAGATACTATATTGTCGTTCTTATTCTGGATCAGTTTTTTTCCGTTAAAATTGAAAATGTCGTTAGTATCCGGTCATTAAAGGGATTTTTAGATTATGAATAAATTAATGTATTTTATCAGGATATTTAGTCTAGGTCAGCTCCCTTTGTTCAAAGTTGATGTACTGTAGTTCGATTCCGGTCCTTAAGTACGACACTTTACTAAAAGCAAAATGTCGTCATTATCCGGTTTGAATTATTTTACGAAAATATAGTATTGTACGAGGCCTAATGTTATAGTGACTACGTTGCAATTTGAGATACTATATTGTCGTTCTTATCGTGGATTAGTTTTCTTCTGTTATAATTGAATATGTCGACAGTATTGGGTCATTAAAGGGATTTTTAGATTATGAATAAATTAATGTATTTTATCAGGATATTTAGTCTAGGTCAGCTCCCTTTGTTCAAAGTTGATGTACTGTGGTTCGTTTCCGGTCCTCAAGTACAACACTTGAATAAAAGCAAAATGTCGTCATTATCCGGTTTGAATTATTTTACGAAAATATAGTATTGTAACACGCCTAATGTTATAGTGACTACGTTGAAATTTGAGATACTATATTGTCGTTCTTATTCTGGATCAGTTTATTTCCGTTAAAATTGAAAATGTCGTTAGTATCCGGTCATTAAAGGGATTTTTAGATTATGAATAAATTAATGTATATTATCAGGATATTTAGTCTAGGTCAGCTCCCTTTGTTCAAAGTTGATGTACTGTGGTTCGTTTCCGGTCCTCAAGTACAACACTTGAGTAAATGAAAAATGTCGTCATCATCCGGTTTGAATTATTATATGAAAATATACTATTGCAATAAGCCTAATGTTATAGTGACTACGTTGAAATTTGAGATACTATATTGTCATTCTTATTCTGGATCAGTTTTTTTTCGTTAAAATTGAAAATGTCGTTAGTATCCGGTCATTAAAGGGATTTTTAGATTATGAATAAATTAATGTATTTTATCAGGATATTTAGTCTAGGTCAGCTCCCTTTGTTCAAAGTTGATGTACTGTGGTTCGTTTCCGGTCCTCAAGTACAACACTTGAATAAATGCAAAATGTTGTCATTATTCGGTTTGAATTATTTTACGAAAATATAGTATTGTAACACGCCTAATGTTATAGTGACTACGTTGAAATTTGAGATACTATATTGTCGTACTTATTCTGGATCAGTTTTTTTTCGTTAAAATTGAAAATGTCGTTAGTATCCGGTCATTAAAGGGATTTTTAGATTATGAATAAATTAATGTATTTTATCAGGATATTTAGTCTAGATCAGCTCCGTTTGTTCAAAGTTGATGTACTGTAGTTCGATTCCGGTCCTTAAGTACGACACTTGAATAAAAGCAAAATGTCGTCATTATCCGGTTTGAATTATTTTACGAAAATATAGTATTGTAACACGCCTAATGTTATAGTGACTACGTTGAAATTTGAGATACTATATTGTCGTTCTTATTCTGGATCAGTTTATTTCCGTTAAAATTGAAAATGTCGTTAGTATCCGGTCATTAAAGGGATTTTTAGATTATGAATAAATTAATGTATTTTATCAGGATATTTAGTCTAGGTCAGCTCCCTTTGTTCAAAGTTGATGTACTGTGGTTCGTTTCCGGTCCTCAAGTACAACACTTGAGTAAATGAAAAATGTCGTCATCATCCGGTTTGAATTATTATATGAAAATATACTATTGCAATAAGCCTAATGTTATAGTGACTACGTTGAAATTTGAGATACTATATTGTCGTTCTTATTCTGGATCAGTTTTTTTTCGTTAAAATTGAAAATGTCGTTAGTATCCGGTCATTAAAGGGATTTTTAGATTATGAATAAATTAATGTATTTTATCCGGATATTTAGTCTAGGTCAGCTCCCTTTGTTCAAAGTTGATGTACTGTGGTTCGTTTCCGGTCCTCAAGTACAACACTTGAATAAATGCAAAATGTTGTCATTATTCGGTTTGAATTATTTTACGAAAATATAGTATTGTAACACGCCTAATGTTATAGTGACTACGTTGAAATTTGAGATACTATATTGTCGTACTTATTCTGGATCAGTTTTTTTTCGTTAAAATTGAAAATGTCGTTAGTATCCGGTCATTAAAGGGATTTTTAGATTATGAATAAATTAATGTATTTTATCAGGATATTTAGTCTAGATCAGCTCCGTTTGTTCAAAGTTGATGTACTGTAGTTCGATTCCGGTCCTTAAGTACGACACTTTACTAAAAGCAAAATGTCGTCATTATCCGGTTTGAATTATTTTACGATAATATAGTATTGTACCAGCCTAATGTTATAGTGACTACGTTGCAATTTGAGATACTATATTGTCGTTCTTATCGTGGATTAGTTTTCTTCTGTTATAATTGAATATGTCGACAGTATGGGTCATTAAAGGGATTTTTAGATTATGAATAAATTAATGTATTTTATCAGGATATTTAGTCTAGGTCAGCTCCCTTTGTTCAAAGTTGATGTACTGTGGTTCGTTTCCGGTCCTCAAGTACAACACTTGAATAAAAGCAAAATGTCGTCATTATCCGGTTTGAATTATTTTACGAAAATATAGTATTGTAACACGCCTAATGTTATAGTGACTACGTTGAAATTTGAGATACTATATTGTCGTTCTTATTCTGGATCAGTTTTTTTCCGTTAAAATTGAAAATGTCGTTAGTATCCGGTCATTAAAGGGATTTTTAGATTATGAATAAATTAATAAATTTTATCAGGATATTTAGTCTAGGTCAGCTCCGTTTGTTCAAAGTTGATGTACTGTAGTTCGTTTCCGGTCCTCAAGTACAACACTTGAGTAAATGAAAAATGTCGTCATCATCCGGTTTGAATTATTATATGACAATATACTATTGCAATTAGCCTAATGTTATAGTGACTACGTTGCAATTTGAGATACTATATTGTCGTTCTTATTCTGGATCAGTTTTTTCCGTTAAAATTGAAAATGTCGTTAGTATCCGGTCATTAAAGGGATTTTTAGATTATGAATAAATTAATGTATTTTATCAGTAGATTTAGTCTAGGTCAGCTCCCTTTGTTCAAAGTTGATGTACTGTAGTTCGTTTCCGGTCCTCAAGTACAACACTTGAGTAAATGAAAAATGTCGTCATCATCCGTTTGAATTATTATATGAAAATATACTATTGCAATAAGCCTAATGTTATAGTAACTACGTTGAAATTTGAGATACTATATTGTCGTTCTTATTCTGGATCAGTTTTTTTCCGTTAAAATTGAAAATGTCGTTAGTATCTGGTCATTAAAGGGATTTTTAGATTATGAATAAATTAATGTATTTTATCAGTAGATTTAGTCTAGGTCAGCTCCCTTTGTTCAAAGTTGATGTACTGTAGTTCGATTCCGGTCCTTAAGTACGACACTTTACTAAAAGCAAAATGTCGTCATTATCCGGTTTGAATTATTTTACGAAAATATAGTATTGTAACACGCCTAATGTTATAGTGACTACGTTGAAATTTGAGATACTATATTGTCGTTCTTATTCTGGATCAGTTTTTTTCCGTTAAAATTGAAAATGTCGTTAGTATCCGGTCATTAAAGGGATTTTTAGATTATGAATAAATTAATGTATTTTATCAGGATATTTAGTCTAGATCAGCTCCGTTTGTTCAAAGTTGATGTACTGTGGTTCGTTTCCGGTCCTCAAGTACAACACTTGAATAAATGCAAAATGATGTCATTATCCGAGTTGAATTATTATATGACTATATACTATTGTAATAAGCCTAATGTTATAGTGACGACGTTTCAATTTGACATACTATATTGTCGTTCTTATCCTGGATTAGTTTTTTCCGTTATAATTGAATATGTCGTTATTATCCGGTCCTTAAAGGATTATTAGATTATGAATAAATTAATAATTTTATCAGGATATTTAGTCTAGGTCAGCTCCGTTTGTTCAAAGTTGATGTACTGTAGTTCGTTTCCGGTCCTCAAGTACAACACTTGAGTAAATGAAAAGTCGTCATCATCCGGTTTGAATTATTATATGACAATATACTATTGCAATTAGCCTAATGTTATAGTGACTACGTTGAAATTCGAGATACTATATTGTCGTTCTTATTCTGGATCAGTTTTTTTCCGTTAAAATTGAAAATGTCGTTAGTATCTGGTCATTAAAGGGATTTTTAGATTATGAATAAATTAATGTATTTTATCAGTAGATTTAGTCTAGGTCAGCTCCCTTTGTTCAAAGTTGATGTACTGTAGTTCGATTCCGGTCCTTAAGTACGACACTTTACTAAAGCAAAATGTCGTCATTATCCGGTTTGAATTATTTTACGAAAATATAGTATTGTAACACGCCTAATGTTATAGTGACTACGTTGAAATTTGAGATACTATATTGTCGTTCTTATTCTGGATCAGTTTTTTTCCGTTAAAATTGAAAATGTCGTTAGTATCCGGTCATTAAAGGGATTTTTAGATTATGAATAAATTAATGTATTTTATCAGGATATTTAGTCTAGATCAGCTCCGTTTGTTCAAAGTTGATGTACTGTGGTTCGTTTCCGGTCCTCAAGTACAACACTTGAATAAATGCAAAATGATGTCATATCCGAGTTGAATTATTATATGACTATATACTATTGTAATAAGCCTAATGTTATAGTGACGACGTTTCAATTTGACATACTATATTGTCGTTCTTATCTGGATTAGTTTTTTCCGTTATAATTGAATATGTCGTTATATCCGGTCCTTAAAGGGATTATTAGATTATGAATAAATTAATAATTTTATCAGGATATTTAGTCTAGGTCAGCTCCGTTTGTTCAAAGTTGATGTACTGTAGTTCGTTTCCGGTCCTCAAGTACAACACTTGAGTAAATGAAAAGTCGTCATCATCCGGTTTGAATTATTATATGACAATATACTATTGCAATTAGCCTAATGTTATAGTGACTACGTTGAAATTCGAGATACTATATTGTCGTTCTTATTCTGGATCAGTTTTTTTCCGTTAAAATTGAAAATGTCGTTAGTATCCGGTCATTAAAGGGATTTTTAGATTATGAATAATTAATGTATTTTATCAGGATATTTAGTCTAGGTCAGCTCCTTTGTTCAAAGTTGATGTACTGTGGTTCGTTTCCGGTCCTCAAGTACAACACTTGAATAAATGCAAAATGTGTCATTATCCGGTTTGAATTATTTACGAAAATATAGTATTGTAACACGCCTAATGTTATAGTGACTACGTTGAAATTTGAGATACTATATTGTCGTACTTATTCTGGATCAGTTTTTTTCGTTAAAATTGAAAATGTCGTTAGTATCCGGTCATTAAAGGGATTTTTAGATTATGAATAAATTAATGTATTTTATCAGATATTTAGTCTAGATCAGCTCCGTTTGTTCAAAGTTGATGTACTGTAGTTCGATTCCGGTCCTTAAGTACGACACTTTACTAAAAGCAAAATGTCGTCATTATCCGGTTTGAATTATTTTACGATAATATAGTATTGTACCAGGCCTAATGTTATAGTGACTACGTTGCAATTGAGATACTATATTGTCGTTCTTATCGTGGATTAGTTTTCTTCTGTTATAATTGAATATGTCGACAGTATGGGTCATTAAAGGGATTTTTAGATTATGAATAAATTAATGTATTTATCAGGATATTTAGTCTAGGTCAGCTCCCTTTGTTCAAGTTGATGTACTGTGTTCGTTTCCGGTCCTCAAGTACAACACTTGAATAAAAGCAAAATGTCGTCATTATCCGGTTTGAATTATTTTACGAAAATATAGTATTGTAACACGCCTAATGTATAGTGACTACGTTGAAATTGAGATACTATATTGTCGTTCTTATTCTGGATCAGTTTTTTTCCGTTAAAATTGAAATGTCGTTAGTATCCGGTCATTAAAGGGATTTTTAGATTATGAATAAATTAATAATTTTATCAGGATATTTAGTCTAGGTCAGCTCCCTTTGTTCAAAGTTGATGTACTGTGGTTCGTTTCCGGTCCTCAAGTACAACACTTGATAAAAGCAAAATGTCGTCATTATCCGGTTTGAATTATTTACGAAATATAGTATTGTAACACGCCTAATGTTATAGTGACTACGTTGAAATTTGAGATACTATATTGTCGTTCTTATTCTGGATCAGTTTTTTTCCGTTAAAATTGAAAATGTCGTTAGTATCCGGTCATTAAAGGGATTTTTAGATTATGAATAAATTAATAAATTTATCAGGATATTAGTCTAGGTCAGCTCCGTTTGTTCAAAGTTGATGTACTGTAGTTCGTTCCGGTCCTCAAGTACAACACTTGATAAATGAAAATGTCGTCATCATCCGGTTTGAATTATTATATGACAATATACTATTGCAATTAGCCTAATGTTATAGTGACTACGTTGAAATTTGAGATACTATATTGTCGTTCTTATCTGGATCAGTTTTTTCCGTTAAAATTGAAAATGTCGTTAGTATCCGGTCATTAAAGGGATTTTTAGATTATGAATAAATTAATGTATTTTATCAGTAGATTTAGTCTAGGTCAGCTCCTTTGTTCAAAGTTGATGTACTGTAGTTCGTTCCGGTCCTCAAGTACAACACTTGAGTAAATGAAAAATGTCGTCATCATCCGGTTTGAATTATTATATGAAAATATACTATTGCAATAAGCCTAATGTTATAGTAACTACGTTGAAATTTGAGATACTATATTGTCGTTCTTATTCTGGATCAGTTTTTTTCCGTTAAAATTGAAAATGTCGTTAGTATCTGGTCATTAAAGGGATTTTTAGATTATGAATAAATTAATGTATTTTATCAGTAGATTTATCTAGGTCAGCTCCCTTTGTTCAAAGTTGATGTACTGTAGTTCGATTCCGGTCCTTAAGTACGACACTTTACTAAAAGCAAAATGTCGTCATTATCCGGTTTGAATTATTTACGAAAAATATAGTATTGTAACACGCCTAATGTTATAGTGACTACGTTGAAATTTGAGATACTATATTGTCGTTCTTATTCTGGATCAGTTTTTTCCGTTAAAATTGAAAATGTCGTTAGTATCCGGTCATAAAGGGATTTTTAGATTATGAATAAATTAATGTATTTTATCAGGATATTAGTCTAGATCAGCTCCGTTTGTTCAAAGTTGATGTACTGTAGTTCGTTTCCGGTCCTCAAGTACAACACTTGAATAAATGCAAAATGTGTCATTATCCGGTTGAATTATTATATGATATACTATTGTAATAAGCCTAATGTTATAGTGACTACGTTGCAATTTGAGATACTATATTGTCGTTCTTATCCTGGATAGTTTTTTCCGTTATAATTGAATATGTCGTTAGTATCCGGTCCTTAAAGGGATTATTAGATTATGAATAAATTAATAAATTTTATCAGGATATTTAGTCTAGGTCAGCTCCGTTTGTTCAAAGTTGATGTACTGTAGTTCGTTTCCGGTCCTCAAGTACAACACTTAGTAAATGCAAAATGTCGTCATTATCCGGTTTGAATTATTATATGACAATATACATTGCAATCAGCCTAATGTTATAGTGACTACGTTTAATTTGAGATACTATATTGTCGTTCTTATTCTGGATCAGTTTTTTCCGTTAAATTGAAAATGTCGTTAGTATCCGGTCATTAAAGAGATTTTTAGATTATGAATAAATTAATAAATTTTATCAGTAGATTTAGTCTAGGTCAGCTCCCTTTGTTCAAAGTTGATGTACTGTAGTTCGATTCCGGTCCTTAAGTACGACACTTTACTAAAAGCAAAATGTCGTCATTATCCGGTTTGAATTATTTTACGAAATATATATATTGTAACAGGCCTAATGTTATAGTGACTACGTTAAATTTGAGATACTATATTGTCGTTCTTATTCTGGATCAGTTTTTTTCCGTTAAAATTGAAAATGTCGTTAGTATCCGGTCATTAAAGGGATTTTTAGATTATGAATAAATTAATAAATTTTATCAGTAGATTTAGTCTAGGTCAGCTCCCTTTGTTCAAAGTTGATGTACTGTAGTTCGTTTCCGGTCCTCAAGTACAACACTTGAATAAATGCAAAATGTCGTCATTATCCGGTTTGAATTATATATACGACAATATACTATTGTAATAAGCCTAATGTTATAGTGACTACGTTGCAATTTGAGATACTATATTGTCGTTCTTATCGTGGATTAGTTTTTTCCGTTATAATTGAATATGTCGTTAGTATCCGGTCCTTAAAGGGATTATTAGATTATGAATAAATTAATAAATTTTATCAGTATATTTAGTCTAGGTCAGCTCCTTTGTTCAAAGTTGATGTACTGTAGTTCGTTTCCGGTCCTCAAGTACAACACTTGAGTAAATGCAAAATGTCGTCATTATCCGGTTTGAATTATTATATGACAATATACTATTGTAATAAGCCTAATGTTATAGTGACTACGTTAAATTTGAGATACTATATTGTCGTTCTTATTCTGGATCAGTTTTTTTCCGTTAAAATTGAAAATGTCGTTAGTATCCGTCATTAAAGGATTTTAGATTATGAATAAATTAATTAATTTTATCAGGTTATTTAGTCTAGGTCAGCTCCCTTTGTTCAAAGTTGATGTACTGTAGTTCGTTTCCGGTCCTCAAGTACAACACTTATAAAATGCAAAATGTCGTCATTATCCGGTTTGAATTATTTACGAAATATAGTATTGTACACGCCTAATGTTATAGTGACTACGTTGCAATTTGAGATACTATATTGTCGTTCTTATTCTGGATAGTTTTTTTTCGTTAAATTGAAAATGTCGTTAGTATCCGGTCATTAAAGGGATTTTTAGATTATGAATAAATTAATAAATTTTATCAGGATATTTAGTCTAGGTCAGCTCCCTTTGTTCAAAGTTGATGTACTGTAGTTCGATTCCGGTCCTTAAGTACGACACTTTACTAAAAGCAAAATGTCGTCATTATCCGGTTTGAATTATTTTACGAATATTAGATATTGTAACA
The DNA here is from genome assembly GCF_009193385.2 of Nasonia vitripennis. NCBI lineage: Eukaryota > Metazoa > Arthropoda > Insecta > Hymenoptera > Pteromalidae > Nasonia > Nasonia vitripennis. Next base: position 823 of record NW_022279619.1, on the reverse strand, counting down.
GGCCTAATGTTATAGTGACTACGTTGCAATTTGAGATACTATATTGTCGTTCTTATCGTGGATTAGTTTTTCTTCTGTTATAAATTGAATATGTCGTTAGTATCCGGTCATTAAAGGGATTTTAGATTATGAATAAATTAATAAATTTTATCAGAGATTTAGTCTAGGTCAGCTCCCTTTGTTCAAAGTTGATGTACTGTAGTTCGTTTCCGGTCCTCAAGTACAACACTTGAATAAAAGCAAAATGTGTCATTATCCGGTTTGAATTATTTTACGACAATATAGTATTGTACACGCCTAATGTTATAGTGACTACGTTGAAATTTGAGATACTATATTGTCGTTCTTATTCTGGATCAGTTTTTTCCGTTAAAATTGAAAATGTCGTTAGTATCGGTCATTAAAGGGATTTTTAGATTATGAATAAATTAATAAATTTTATCAGGATATTTAGTCTAGGTCAGCTCCCTTTGTTCAAAGTTGATGTACTGTAGTTCGTTTCCGGTCCTCAAGTACAACACTTGAATAAAGCAAAATGTCGTCATTATCCGGTTGAATTATTATACGAAAATATACTATTGTAACACGCCTAATGTTATAGTGACTACGTTGAAATTGAGATACTATATTGTCGTTCTTATTCTGGATCAGTTTTTTCCGTTAAATTTGAAAATGTCGTTAGTATCCGGTCATTAAAGGGATTTTTAGATTATGAATAAATTAATAAATTTTATCAGGATATTTAGTCTAGGTCAGCTCCTTTGTTCAAAGTTGATGTACTGTAGTTCGTTTCCGGTCCTCAAGTACAACACTTGAGTAAATG